>NC_060151.1:32987082-32988190 GCF_021292245.1 Micropterus dolomieu
AAGGGGTAACCACACAACGTAGACCCCACGCAGACCTCCAGGACCTCCTAGACCTTCAAGACGGCCAGGCCACCAAACCCACCGCATCACCAACATCACAACCCACAGCCAACACAACACTGGCCATTGATACCCAGCCACAGAGCCCCCCAGCCTGGAGGTCCTATACACCCCCTCATCCCAACGGCAGAACCAAGACTACCGGAGCAGCAGCTTATTGGACTGAACTATGCTGCAGCGGTGAGAAGAGCCACAGCCCCGCCCCCCTCTGGTGAACTCAAAGACATATTACACATGCTAAACCTGCTCTGCTCTCACCTCATATAGCTACATGGTGGAAGAGCAGAGACTCTTAGAGACATCACAATAATTCATAATTTAGCATGTTGGATATCATTTTAAACGAATAGTAATATAAGGACAATTCTTAACAGTATTTCACACATGATACACTGTAAAATGTCACTCAAAGTTTAATATTTTATTCATTTACAGTGAGGAAAATAAGTATTTGAACACCCTGCTATTTTGCAAGTTCTCCCACTTAGAAATCATGGAGGGGTCTGAAATTGTCATCGTAGGTGCATGTCCACTGTGAGAGACATGATTTTTTAACTATTTATTTGTATGATACAGCTGCAAATAAGTATTTGAACACCTGAGAAAATCAATGTTAATATTTGGTACAGTAGCCTTTGTTTGCAATTACAGAGGTCAAACGTTTCCTTTAGTTTTTCACCAGGTTTGCACACACTGCAGTAGGGATTTTGGCCCCTTCCTCCACACAGATCTTCTCTAGATCAGTCAGGTTTCTGGGCTGTCGCTGAGAAACACGGAGTTTGAGCTCCCTCCAAAGATTCTCTATTGGGTTTAGGTCTGGAGACTGGCTAGGCCACGCCAGAACCTTGATATGCTTCTTACAGAGCCACTCCTTGGTTATCCTGGCTGTGTGCTTCGGGTCATTGTCATGTTGGAAGACCCGGCCTCGACCCATCTTCAATGCTCTAACTGAGGGAAGGAGGTTGTTCCCCAAAATCTGGCAATACATGGCCCCGGTCATCCTCTCCTTAATACAGTGCAGTCGCCCTGTCCCATGTGCAGAAAAACA
>NC_060151.1:32988290-32994049 GCF_021292245.1 Micropterus dolomieu
TCAGAGAGAGAGACAGGTCAGAGAGAGAGATACAGGTCAGAGAGATACAGGTCAGAGAGAGATACAGGTCAGAGAGAGAGAGACAGGTCAGAGAGAGATACAGGTCAGAGAGAGAGACAGGTCAGAGAGAGAGATACAGGTCAGAGAGAGAGACAGGTCAGAGAGAGAGACAGGTCAGAGAGAGATACAGGTCAGAAAGAGATACAGGTCAGAGAGAGAGACAGGTCAGAGAGAGATACAGGTCAGAGAGAGAGACAGGTCAGAGAGAGATACAGGTCAGAGAGAGAGATACAGGTCAGAAAGAGATACAGGTCAGAGAGAGAGATACAGGTCAGAGAGAGAGATACAGGTCAGAGAGAGAGACAGGTCAGAGAGAGAGAGACAGGTCAGAGAGAGATACAGGTCAGAGAGAGAGATACAGGTCAGAGAGAGATACAGGTCAAAGAGAGAGAGACAGGTCAGAGAGAGAGACAGGTCAGAGAGAGAGATACAGGTCAGAGAGATACAGGTCAGAGAGAGATACAGGTCAGAGAGAGAGAGACAGGTCAGAGAGAGAGACAGGTCAGAGAGAGATACAGGTCAGAGAGAAAGACAGGTCAGAGAGAGACTTTTTGATTTTTAAAAACACTTTAATAAAAATGTCACTGATCCACAGACATAAGAACAATAGACTAAGTACTAATAGAATAAGTCAGAGAATCAAATGGCTGACATTTAGAGAAAAAGAAAAACACTTCCACACAAATAAAAACATCAAATTACCTGAAAACACGACTAAAACTGACTTCTTCATCCACCACAGAACAGATGACATCATCATAACACCACTGACGTACAAACACATCCAAGCTGTTCATCAGCTTATTGAACTTAAAATCCACTAACACTCTGGCTTTGACCAGAGAGGTGAACATATGGACTGTGTCTCCACACAGCTGTCCTTCTACCTGCTTCTTTCTACTCATGTATATGGACATTTTGGCTTCTGCTACAATAAAATGTAATAGTTGCCACTTTGTTGTATTACTCTTCCTGTAACCTGCTCCGAAAACAAAAGCAGTGTTAGACCACACTTCCCCCAGTCTGCTGCAGTCTGAAAAACAATGAAAAACAGTTTCCAGCAGCCCACAGAAAGGACAGCCATCAGAGACAGAGGGATTAATCACAGAGATAAAAGAGTTCACTGCAACAGCCCTATGTAATATACCCACTGTAAGTCACCTGTGCGCTTCTTTAAAGGAAGTTTGTAAAAGACTCTCCAGACCGGCTTCACAGCGTTACTAATCCCCAGTTTCTCCCTCCACACCGTGTCACTTCTACCATTTAACTTGTTTTTACACAACACCTGTAAATCATTTTACCCGTCACCGTGTGCAGATCTGAGTCTTTCTGATGCCTGACATCCAACAATAGACTAGAACAACAGTTAAGATTCGGTACCAGTCCCAACTCTGGAAAAGGGTCCTCTTCGTCCGGAGTTTCCTCACCTTTCCAGTACATCCTCAACAGTTCATTAGTCGCTGCTGTTAGTTAGGCAATACAGATTTAAATAACCAACATCCATTAAAAACAAAGCAGTGTCAAGGCCCAACTTGTCTGTTCTCCTTAAAATGCTGCTTGCAAACTTTTTCCACACTGGGTATTTAAAATCTGTCAGATATCTCTGTGCAAATTGAAATCGAAAAGTTGCCACTCTGCTTGCTAGGTGTACCAGGCCTTGCCCCCCTTCTTCTTTTGGTAAAAAAAGCACACTCTGAGGTACCCAGTGTAACCTGTCCCAAAAAAAGTCCACTGAAACTGCTTTTAGTTTTGCGAGTAAACCAGCAGGTGGCTCCATACAAGCTAAACGATGCCATAGTGCTGAAGCTACAAGGTTGTTGATTACTAGAGTTCTTCCTCTAAAGGACATCTGAGCAAGCAGCCATTTCCACTTTTTCAACCTTCCTTTCATCGTCTCTATCATGCCCTCCCAGTTTCTTTTCACCATTTCTTCTTTGCCAAGATAAACACCTAGATACATTATACCATCATTTCTCTATCCCAAACACCCCCTTGGAGCCTTGGACAAGATCTTATAGTCCGAACAGAGGAGGGAGACTGGATGCCAGTTTCTGACGTCCTGAAGGTCTCCTTTCTTCGGCAGCAGGGTTATCACAGCTCTCCTGCAGCTCAGAGGCCTATCAGTTCAAGGTGCTCCCATTCGGGCTTTCCCTAGCCCCAAGGGTCTTCACGAGGTGAATGCGGGCAGTACTGGCCCTGATGCAAGCCAATGGTATGCAGATCCTCCCATATCTGGATGACTTATTTGTGCTCCGAGCCAGGAACAGGTGGAGCAGGATACCCTTCTATGTCATATGACAAGGTTGGACCTTACCGTCAATTACGCCAAAAGCTGTCTGATACCCAGCCAAAGGATGGTGTTCATTGGATTAACCCTGGACTCCTCTCACATGCTGGTCTTCCCAATCCACAGCTATAGAGGCCATACTCCAGCTTCTCTGTCATTTCCAGAGGGACAGGAGGTTGAGGTACAGCCTTTTTATCAGGTTGATGGGTATGTTGACCTCTGTCACAGCAGTGGTGCCACTGGGCCTCCTGTATTTACGACCCTTCCAAATTTGGATCAATGGCCTCCATTTAGATCCGCAGTTACACAGATCCAAGAGAGTCAGGGTGTCCACCCGATGCCTACTAGTGTTACAGCCATGGAGAGATGGGGCAAATCTGTCCAAGGGCATCTCACTGGGTTTGATCCCATCGCGTCGGGAGGTAGTGGTAACCGACGCGTCGCACACAGGGTGGGGGGCAGTGTGGCAGCACTGGACAGTGAGTGGCCTCTGGACCAGCCAGGAGAGGATGGAGCACATAAATGTGCTCGAGCTCCGGGCTATCAGTTTGGCGCTGCACGAGTTCCCACCGTATTTGAGAGGCAGGCATGTTCTTGTTCGATTCGACAACACGTCAGCTGTCTACCATATAAATCGGCCATGTCGCTGCAGGCGGCACCCACTGCTCCCTTTGGTTTTCGCTGGGGGAGGAAACGAGTCGGTTGGGACAGGATGCCCTGGCACAACCGTGGCCAGATCATCTCCTCTATGCCTTTCCGCCATTCCCACTGACAACGGTGACATTGCACAGGGTGCAGCAGAGCAACCACAGGCTGCTGTTGGTGGCCCCGTACTGGCCAGGGAGACTCTGATTTCCAGTGATGCACAAGCTTTTAGACGAGATCCCTTGGTGCCTTCCCAGGAGGCAAGACCTGCTGTCCCAGCTGGGTGGCCACATCTGGCATCCGAGCCCAGAACGCCTGCAGCTATAGGTGTGGCCCTTGAGGGGCCTGACCCACTCCTCGAGTCGTGTGACCAGGCCGTGATCCAAACCATTAGGGACTCCAGAGCACCTTCCACCAGGGCACGTTATGCCAACAGGTGGAAGATTTTTTTGGAGTGGTGTAGAGCTCAAAAAGTAGCTCCTGAAAAGTCTTCTGTGCCGATAATACTGCATTTTTTGCAGTCTTTGCTAGAAAAGAAGCTCTCCGCTTCAATCCTTAGGGTCTATGTGGCTGCAATTTCCGCCAGTCATATTAGAGTGGATAACCAGATGGTGGGGTCTCACACCCTGGTGACCCGGTTCCTTAAACCCCCACGAGCTATCATGGTCCCCTTTTGGGACCTGCCTTTGGTACTGGAATCCCTTCGTCTCCCTCCTTTTGAGCCTCTGGAGCAGTCTAAACTAAAGTGGTTGTCAATGAAGGTTGTGTTTCTTCTGGCAATGGCATCAGCGAAGCGAGTGAGTGAGCTTCATGCCTTGTCAGTGAGTGAAGCATGCATGCGCTGGAACTCTGATGGCACAGGAGTGGCACTTTGGCCTAACCCATCATTCCTCCTTAAGAGGCTGGCTCCAGCCTGCTTTAATCAGGTCATTCGGCTTGCAGCCTATGACTGATGCCCACGAGTTCCTGAAGCCGAGTCAGCAGAACTGCTCTGCCCAGTGAGGGCCTTGAGGCATTACAAGCAGGCAACTGCTGGCTTTCGCCACTCTGATAGCCTGTTTGTCTGCTATGGGGGCCGTAGGAAAGGGCACGCCCTGTCTAAAACAAGGCTTTCCAGGTGGGTTGTTGAGGTTATCGATGGAGCGTACCTGTCAAAGGGACAACCTTTGCCTCTTAACATTCAGGGCCACTCTACCAGGAGTGTCTCTACTTTATGTGCAGCGCTGCGGGGGGTGCCTCTGAGTGAGATTTGTACTGCAGCCACCTGGGCTACACCATGCACCTTTGCCCGTTTTTATAGGTTCAATGTCACTGCCCCCCATGCAGTAGCAGCAGCTGTCTTGCGGGAACCCTCTGACCGTTCCCGGTGAGGTGGGATTCCTCATGACAATGTTTGTAGTAGTCATCCAGTGTTAAGAACTGCCTCTGGCAGTCATCCAGAATTCATAGAACTATACATATGTAACTCTCTATTAATTGTCTTTTTTGAAACATGAGGTTCAACATGATTCCTGTTCAAAGAATCATTCTGAGTACAATTAAAATCTCCCCCTAAAAACAAAAAATCAGCTGCACTACAACTAGTCAGAGTGTCACTGAGAATATTTCAGATATTATTTTCTGACGAGTGATTGTCAGGCTGGTCTCCTCACCAACCATATCCACATCTGCACTTTCTGTCAGAATCTCCTCTGGCCCAGCTGTCTTACTATCTTGCGTCTCCTCCTCTTCCTCCCCCCCATCCGAAACACTTCATAACGGCTGACGCAGCAAACAGAACATAATCAAACCCATCAATCTTCAGCCGAAAAGACAACGATCATGAATAACTGTCTCCTGTGAGACACCACATGCTGACACAAAGGATCCTCAATCCTGATTCTGGCTTTCACCATCCGAGTGGACAGCAGCGTCACGTCCACGTCCACAGAGTCGTCCACCTTCCTCTTCCTGCTCACATACACCGCCATCTTTGATTGGCTCAAAATAAAGTTCAGCAGCTGGCATATATGTTTAGCAGCCTTACAGTAGATGAACCCCAGGACAAACACTTGTGTGGAGAAAACCTCCCCTAACTAAGTGAAAAGTGTCGCCAGCAACAAAAACAACGGCGGCAGGCACACACATTCACAAAAACAATGAAACAGTTTTTTTAACAGGACAAAAAGGACAGACGTGGCTTGCACCGGGACTGATGACCGCCACGATCCCGTGCAAAGCTCTCCACTGCAGGTCAGCCACTCTCTTCGTTAGAGGAGGTTTGTACAGACTCCTCCACGCAGGTCGGACACCGACCGCCAAACCCAGACGTCCACGCCACGGTGTGTCGACTCGACCGTGGAGTTTTCCCTTGTTCAAACACACCACCATCAGTTTTTATAAGGCGTTCCCTTTTGCCTCCTCCAAGTTTAAAATGCAGCATGGTACATCTAAAAAAATCCCATCATTGTTCTCCAGATTGGGACTGACACATAATCCAAGAAAGGAATCGTCCGATTGAGGTTTAATCAGTCCGACCGTATACTCCTCCAACCTGACGGATTCATGTCCTGACAGTTTTGTGTCCAGTGCTCCAGCAGTCTAGCGATGGTTCTGACCAACCTCACACCCAGAGCAGCTGCCAAAGCAGTGGCATCCTTCAGCCTTGGTCCAGTGGCATCCACCACATAACCCAGCGTGAGCACTCGTGCCCGGCAGAACCGCTCCGTCACGGCCGACCCGATGATCCAAACGTTCCCCGTGCACCACTGGCTCCTCCAGCAGCCAG
>NC_060151.1:32994149-32997659 GCF_021292245.1 Micropterus dolomieu
GCTCGGGCCCGCGTGGAACCGAACCGGTTCGTTTCTCTCCGGCGGGACAGACTAAATGACCCTCATCCCCGCACCCGAAACACTTCATGGTGTCAGATGTCGCAAAGACAACATAATTAAAGCCTTCAACTTTAAAACTGAACGTCAGATTTAAATCAGCGTCGTTATCCTTCAGGATCATAACTTGTCTCCTTTGACACACGACGTGCTTCAGCTTCAGTGACTTACAGCCCAGCAGAACCATTTTAACAGGAGAAATCAGCTGGCCGTAACGTAACAGCTCTTTAACTAGATCCTCAGATTTAATGAACGGAGGTGCGTTAGAAATAGTGATCCTTTTAGCGGGACTCACCAGTGGGCGGACCGGGGTGAAAGTGTGACAGATATTTATCCCTTTCTCTACCACGGTCTGAACTTTCGCCACATCATCCAAAAAAATCACTACAGCGCTGTTCATACGGGGGGCAGACATCACACTGTGAAAGCCTACAACCTCCCTGACAGCATAGCTGGCCTCCTCCACTGAACAGCAGACATGCAGGGAAACCCTCACCGCATGTCGGCGAGTTAGCTTCTCCAGCACCGCATGGCTGCCAACCACGGGCATGATGCCCAGCTGACAAACCCTCTACCCGAACACACCAACAACAAACAACAACTACCAACTACACAACATAAAACAATACCAAACAAAGATAGAAACTCACACGCTCTGTAGAATCACTCTGCACTCACACTCATGCATCCACTCAGAGAGGGAGAGAGAGAGAGAGAGAGAGAGAGGGAGAGAGGTCAGAGAGAGAGAGAGACACGTCAGAGAGAGAGATAGGTGTTGTATTGGTCATTTTGATACAGAGAGAGAATGAATCTGGTCTCAGATCAGGAAGATGAGACGATAACTGAACAATAAAAAGTTTGTACAACTTAAAAGTCTTCATGTGAGAATAATTGATCATTCAGAGATACTGATCATTCATTCAGGCCACAGAGGAAAGATATTTCACCTTCTGTGATTGGTAGAAGGGGTCCAGCTCCTCCAATGGCTTGTTAAGAAGCTCAGGGGGCGGGTCTCCATAGATGAATGGGAGGGGCTTCCCAGCCTCCAAGTCACTTGCTGGTTTGGGAAGATCTTCCTCTGCAATCTGTCAGTCAGAGACAAAGCCAATCAGAGACCTGTTCTGAATGTATTGATTAGTGACAGCTGATCAATACGTTTCTACCTCTATGTTCCTCTCCTTCTTCTTCTGTTGCTCCTTCTCCTCCACTTCATGTCGGCGTTGGATTTCCTCCAGTGAGGCCGGGGTGAAACGCCTGAAGACCTCTGAACCAACAGGGGGCAGCAGAGGGGCCATCCTGGCATCATGCAGGGACTCTCGAACCCCCCTGTCAGCGAGTAGCCGCCTCCTATAGGGGTGCCGGGCAAATCCACAAACAACAAACACATGAAGAAGAACCTAGCACACATTCACACAGACCTAAACCACAGACTTAATAAACTGAAACACGGACTGTACGAAGTGAAACACAGACTGTACGAACTGAATAACAGACTGTAGAAACTGAACCATAGACTGTGTGAACTGAACCACAGACTCTGTTAACTAAACCACAGATTGTAGAAACTGAACCACAGACTGTGTGAACTGAACCACAGACTGTAGAAACGGAACCACAGACTGTGTGAACTGAACCACAGACCGTACGAACTGAACCACAGACTGTAGAAACTGAACCACAGACTGTGTGAACTGAACCACAGACCGTATGAACTGAACCACAGACCGTAGAAACTGAAGCACAGACTGTGTGAACTGAACCACAGACTTTAGAAACTGAACCACAGAGTGTAGATACTGAAACAGAGACTGTAGAAACCGAACCACAGACTGTAAAAACTGAAACAGAGACTGTAGAAACTGAACCACAGACTGTGTGAACTGAACCACAGACTGTAGAAACTGAACCACAGATTGTAGATACTGAAACAGAGACTGTAGAAACTGAACCACAGACTGTAAAAACTGAAACAGAGACTGTAGAAACTGAACCACAGAGTGTAGATACTGAAACACAGACTGTAGAAACTGAACCACAGACTGTAAAAACCTAAACAGAGACTGTAGAAACTGAACCACAGACTGTGTGAACTGAACCACAGACTGTAGAAACTGAACCACAGATTGTAGAAACTGAACCACAGACTGTAGAAACTGAAACAGAGACTGTGTGAACTGAACCACAGACTGTAGAAACTGAAGCACAGACAGTGTGAGCTGAACCACAGACTGTAGAAACTGAACCACAGACTGTAGAAACTGAACCACAGACTGTGTGAGCTGAACCACAGACTGTAGAAACTGAACCACAGACTGTAGAAACTGAACCACAGATTGTAGAAACTGAACCACAGACTGTAAAAACTGAAACAGAGACTGTAGAAACTGAACCACAGAGTGTAGATACTGAAACACAGACTGTAGAAACTGAACCACAGACTGTAAAAACTGAAACAGAGACTGTAGAAACTGAACCACAGACTGTGTGAACTGAACCACAGACTGTAGAAACTGAACCACAGACTGTGTGAGCTGAACCACAGACTGTAGAAACTGAACCACAGACTGTAGAAACTGAACCACAGATTGTAGAAACTGAACCACAGACTGTAAAAACTGAAACAGAGACTGTAGAAACTGAACCACAGAGTGTAGATACTGAAACACAGACTGTAGAAACTGAACCACAGACTGCACGATCTGAACCACTGATTGTACAAACTGAACCACAGACTGTGTGAACTGAACCACAGAACCACAGACTGTAGAAACTGAAACAGAGACTGTAGAAACTGAACCACAGACTGTAGAAACTGAACCACAGACTGTAGAAACTGAAGCACAGACTGTGTGAACTGAACCACAGACTGTAGAAACTGAACCACAGACTGTAGAAACTGAACCACAGATTGTAGAAACTGAACCACAGACTGTGTGAACTGAACCACAGATTGTAGAAACTGAACCACAGACTGTGTGAACTGAACCACAGATTGTAGAAACTGAACCACAGACTGCACGATCTGAACCACTGATTGTACAAACTGAACCACAGACTGTAGAAACTGAACCACAGACTGTAGAAACTGAACCACAGATTGTAGAAACTGAACCACAGACTGTAGAAACTGAACCACAGATTGTAGAAACTGAACCACAGACTATAGAAACTGAACCACAGACTGCACGATCTGAACCACTGATTGTACAAACTGAACCACAGACTGTGTGAACTGAACCACAGAACCACAGACTGTAGAAACTGAACCACAGACTGTAGAAACTGAACCACAGACTGTAGAAACTGAAGCACAGACTGTGTGAACTGAACCACAGACTGTAGAAACTGAACCACAGACTGTAGAAACTGAAGCACAGACTGTGTGAACTGAACCACAGACTGTAGAAACTGAACCACAGACTGTAGAAACTGAACGACAGACTTAAGAAACTG
>NC_060151.1:32997759-32999356 GCF_021292245.1 Micropterus dolomieu
AGACTGTAGAAACTGAACCACAGATTGTAGAAACTGAACCACAGACTATAGAAACTGAACCACAGACTGCACGATCTGAACCACTGATTGTACAAACTGAACCACAGACTGTGTGAACTGAACCACAGAACCACAGACTGTAGAAACTGAAACAGAGACTGTAGAAACTGAAACAGAGACTGTAGAAACTGAACCACAGACTGTGTGAACTGAACCACAGACTGTAGAAACTGAAACACAGACTGTGTGAACTGAACCACAGACTGTAGAAACTGAACCACAGACTGTAGAAACTGAACCACAGACTGTGTGAACTGAACCACAGACTGTAGAAACTGAACCACAGACTGTGTGAGCTGAACCACAGACTGTAGAAACTGAACCACAGACTGTGTGAACTGAACCACAGATTGTAGAAACTGAACCACAGACTGTAGAAACTGAACCACAGACTGTGTGAACTGAACCACAGATTGTAGAAACTGAACCACAGACTGTAGAAACTGAACCACAGACTGTGTGAACTGAACCACTGATTGTACAAACTGAACCACAGACTGTGTGAACTGAACCACAGACTGTAGAAACTGAACCACAGACTTAAGAAACTGAAACACAGACTGTGTGAACTGAACCACAGACTGTGTGAACTGAACCACAGACTGTTTAAACTGAACCACAGACTGTAGAAACAGAACCACAGACTGTGTGAACTGAACCACAGACTGTAGAAACTGAACCACAGACTGTAGAAACTGAACCACAGACTGTAGAAACTGAACCACTGACTGTGTGAACTGAACCACAGATTGTGTGAACTGAACCACAGACTGTGTGAACTGAACCACAGACTGTAGAAACTGAACCACAGACTGTAGAAACTGAACCACTGACTGTGTGAACTGAACCACAGACTGTAGAAACTTAACCACAGACTGTGTGAACTGAACCACAGACTGTAGAAACTGAACCACAGACTGTGTGAACTGAACCACAGACTGTAGAAACTTAACCACAGACTGTGTGAACTGAACCACAGACTGTAGAAACTGAACCACAGACTGTGTGAACTGAACCACAGACTGTAGAAACTTAACCACAGACTGTGTGAACTGAACCACAGACTGTAGAAACTGAACCACAGACTGTGTGAACTGAACCACAGACTGTAGAAACTTAACCACAGACTGTGTGAACTGAACCACAGACTGTAGAAACTGAACCACAGACTGTGTGAACTGAACCACAGACTGTAGAAACTTAACCACAGACTGTGTGAACTGAACCACAGACTGTAGAAACTGAACCACAGACTGTGTGAACTGAACCACAGACTGTAGAAACTTAACCACAGACTGTGTGAACTGAACCACAGACTGTAGAAACTGAACCACAGACTGTGTGAACTGAACCACAGACTGTAGAAACTTAACCACAGACTGTGTGAACTGAACCACAGACTGTAGAAACTGAACCACAGACTGTGTGAACTGAACCACAGACTGTAGAAACTTAACCACAGACTGTGTGAACTGAACCACAGACTGTAGAAACTGAACCACAGACTGTGTGAACTGAACCACAGACTGTAGAAACT
>NC_060151.1:32999376-33013384 GCF_021292245.1 Micropterus dolomieu
AACTGAACCACAGACTGTAGAAACTGAACCACAGACTGTGTGAACTGAACCACAGACTGTAGAAACTGAACCACAGACTGTGTGAACTGAACCACAGACTGTAGAAACTGAACCACTGAAGGCTGAAAACCTTCTGCTGTCATAGACTTTAGCCTCTCACCTCCACTGTTTTTGGTTCAAACAGAGAAACTCAGTTCTGGATCTCATTCAGTCACTGAACGTGATGTCAGTACAGAAATTAATTTATTACATCATCATTATTTTATTTTATTTACTCGAAGATGATAAAGTCATCTGTAGTTATGATTAGTTATTGATCACAGCTGAGTCTTTCAACAGACTGCAGCTCTCAGTATTGAACATGTTATACGAATTAATAATTAAAGGGCAATTCTGTGTAGAATCAGACTTACAGCTGTGGAGGAAGGCATCTCAGCTGATTGGCTCTCTTCAGAAGAAATCTTCTCTCCTTGTTTCTCCTCCAAAGCTCAAGCAATGACATTTTTCTGCTCGTCATGGCTGAAGCTGTCAGTCCTCTGTCTGTCTACCTGTTCCCACCTGTCCTCGTTACCTGTCTGTCTGTCTCTTGAGCCTGTCTCTTCAGTCTGTCTCTTCAGCCTGTCTCTTCAGTCTGTCTGATCTCCCTCATGGCTTCTCTCTGTATTCCATTTACAGACGTCATTATTTCTCTGCCAACATTCATGTGCTCATCATAGTAGTAAATAAGAACTTTTGTCTGATTTCTTTCCATCTCTGAATGAAAAACTCTTTATTTCACTGCCAACAGTGAACAGACACAGAGAGCTTGGACAAAACAAGAAATCAAACAAAGAATTTCATTATTTAATAAATGAGAACTTTTGTCTGAGTTCTGTCTTTGTCCTGCTGAATGTCCACGTCTGTTACAGACCATATCCTGTCATTTCATCAGGGTTCAAATGCCGTTCACAACACTGGGTTCAGTTACAGAGCAGAACAGTGAAGACTTTTTTCCCCACCTCATCCTGTAATGTTAATCCTGTCTGGATGGTGCTTTGGGGTCTAAGTGGAGCTTCGAGAGTCTCATTTGTGACAGATGTGATCAGAGTCAGTGGTCTTGTTGTGTGGGAGATGAGACAAGAGGGGGGTCAACATGACACATCTGTTTAAATCAACTAACTACCATAAACACAAATGTTGATGTCAAGGCAAGTCAGGCTTTATGTCAAGGCAAGTCAGGCTTTATTGGCATTCTTACACATACAAGTATACATCTGAACAAAAAGTTCAAGAACAAATTACAACAGATCTCATAGTACTACAGCAGATGGAGCAACACAGCCCTCAAACCATTCACCTGACACACACACTACAATACACAGTAAACAGTAAAAATGCACAGCCAGCAGTGAATAGTGCAAATCAAATAAAGTGACAGATAAAGAGCAATAGACAGTGTGTAGTGCAATTTGACCAGAGTGGAACCTATTACGCTGTCAGTGTATAGTTATTTCTGTGTTCTTGAGTCCTGCGTCAGTAAGAGGCAGACGATTATGGGGGTGAGATTTTTGCTGGCACCAGCTGGTTATTCAGGACTCTGACAGCATGGGGGAAGAAGCTATTGTGGAACCTTGCAGTGTGGGTCCTGATGCTGCAGAACCTTCTGCCTGATGGTAGAGGAACAAACACACTGTGTTCGAGTGCAGTTCCCAAAGCACACAGTGATGCACCTGGTCAGGATGCTCTCACCAGTTCCTCTGTGGAAGGTGGTGAGGATAGGTGGTGGGGGACTGGCTGTCTTTAGTCTCCGCAGGCGTTGTTGTGCTTTCTTTAGTACATCACACACACCAGGTAAGGTCATCAGACATGTGCACAACAAGGACTTGGTGCTTCTGACTCTCTTCACAGAGCCACTGATGAGGAAGTCCAGAATACAGTTGCAAACCATGCATAGAAGTTGTTTCGCCAGTCAGGAAGATGGGTGGCACTCCTGTTGGCCTGTGTTGTAACTTTGTAGTCTCCAAGGGCCTGAATGCCCTGCTACATGCATCTGGGGTCCTTGGCATCACAGAAGTGGTTGTGCATCTTCTGTGTATACAGGCATTTCTCTTTCCTGATGGCCTTGGAAAGCTGAGCCCTTGTTGATCTGATGAGCCCTCCATATCCCAACCTGAATGCAGCATCTCTTGCCTTCAGCAAGGCATCATTCTTAGCTGTCTCTGGTTAACATTACCTGCCAGGCAGCTGAGTTAGGCAACGCTGGGATGGGACTTTGTCTACATGGTAGCCCTAGTCCATGTAGATACTCGGTTAACAGTGTCGACATTGGTGTTCCGTAGGTGCTATTTGAGCCCAACACCATAAGGACTTACTTAAGAAGGAATTCATAGAGATCCCAGTACATTTTTTTTATTTAGCTGACGCTTTTATCCAAAGCGACTTACAATTTCTATATACAGTATGTCAGAGGTTGCACGCCCCTTTAGCATGTAACATGCATTGTGGTCACTGCAACATACAGTAACAGAAAAAATTAACACCTTTTATCGGAGCTGTAGAGGCCGCTGCATGGTTGATCATGTTTATATCAACCAGCAACAGTGAACACAACTGTTGTCTGTCTGAAGAGCTGCCTTTGAATGAGACCTTGAGGCCAGATGTGTTGGCAGAGCTGCTCAGAAGCCAGCTGGTTAGAGGTCAGGATGCAGGTCAGCAAAGGAAGCTGATGGCTTCAGGATCCATGGGGACCATACTTTCTTCTGGGGATTCTAACACAAGGGTACCCCCTGAAAATGGAATGGTAAGGACCAATAAAAGATGGCTGCTGGATATCCGGGTGGATCCTCAGTTGGTCCATTGAAGACTCATGTGGTTCAGGAGATACAGGATCAGGGGATCCAGGTTGGGAGATGGCTCAGGGGAGACAGGCAGCTTGTTAGCTGGCGAGGTGCAGGCTTAAGTCTAACTGACTGAGCTGCAGGCTAGCAGGCTGATCCAGGGACATGCAAAGGGGGTCCATGGAAGAACTGAATGAATGGTTGAACGCGATGTGTTGTAAATCACCACTTCATTCATGGAGTCCATGTTCTTGGACAAAACCACGTAGCGAAGGGACAAAGCAAAACAGACTTTATAAACAGCATCGTACAGTTTACACAGTATATATATATCAAGGTCCAGTACGCCTGTTGCTGGACTGGATCTTGTCATACTGTATATATTGTATGTATCTCCTTTTTACCCCTCCTTGTCACCTCTCCATGTCAGCTCTCCTTTTCACCTCTTCTTTTTACCCCTCCTTGTCACCTCTCCATGTCAGCTCTCCTCACTGAAGCCACTTCAAAACTCTTCATACACTCTGTATCACCATCATCACCAACATCATCACCAACATCATCACCATCATCATCACCATCATCAACATCACCATCATAATAATAATAATAATCCTTATTTGTAGAGCACTTTTCAAAAACAAGTTACAAAGTGCTTTAACAACTGTAAAGAATAATACAAAAAAAAAACAAGATAAGAGCATGAAAACATTGAAAAGACTAAAATACAGATAAATATAAAATAATATAAAATTAGTAAGTAGGGGACCATACTTTCTTCTGGGGATTCTAACACAAGGGTACCCCCTGAAAATGGAATGGTAAGGACCAATAAAAGATGGCTGCTGGATATCCGGGTGGATCCTCAGTTGGTCCATTGAAGACTCATGTGGTTCAGGAGATACAGGATCAGGGGATCCAGGTTGGGAGATGGCTCAGGGGAGACAGGCAGCTTGTTAGCTGGCGAGGTGCAGGCTTAAGTCTAACTGACTGAGCTGCAGGCTAGCAGGCTGATCCAGGGACATGCAAAGGGGGTCCATGGAAGAACTGAATGAATGGTTGAACGCGATGTGTTGTAAATCACCACTTCATTCATGGAGTCCATGTTCTTGGACAAAACCACGTAGCGAAGGGACAAAGCAAAACAGACTTTATAAACAGCATCGTACAGTTTACACAGTATATATATATCAAGGTCCAGTACGCCTGTTGCTGGACTGGATCTTGTCATACTGTATATATTGTTTTGGGATTCATTGGCAATTTACCTATTTTCTCATTTAGGTATGAGGACGTACTGCATTATTAACAAGGCTTTCCAGGGATTTTTTTTCATCTAAGGAATACTGCTAAAATCTGTTCATTTCTGAGCTTTAGATGATTTGTTTTGCATGTGTGTTTGACAAAATATTATTTTATCATTGAATTAAATTTATTATTTACATTTTTGTAAAGCACCTTATAATCTCTGTCACATTTAAACTGATCCACAGTCAATCTGACAACCAATCAGATGCAGAGCTTCTCAAAGAACTGAACACACACACACTTGTCTGTAGTGTCTTTGCCAGGGTTGACCCCAGCCCTGCGTTGCCATAGCAGCAGCTGTTTAGAGTCATCAGTTTGACCCTCTGGTGTAAAGTTACAGTGACCCAGCTCATTCCAACAAACACACTGCAACACACACTGCAACAAACACACAAAGAGAAACAGCAACTCACACACACACACACACACTGCAACACACACTGCCACACGCTGCAACAAACACACAAAGAAACAGCAACTCACACACACACACACACACACACACACTGCAACACAAACACACACACACACACTGCAACACACACATAGCAACTCAACGACACAAAAACACACTGCAGCACACACACACTTCATTCCTCTCTGTGTTCCTACATGCTTTGCTTTCAGCCCCTCTTCACCTCCCTCTGATCAACCGCTGACCTCCTCTCCTTGTCACCTCTCCTTTTTTACCTCTCCTTGTCAGCTCTCCTTTTTATCCCTCCTTGCCACATTCATTGTCACCTCTCCTTTTTATCTCTCCTTCTCGCCTCTCCTTGTCACCTCTCCTTTTATCCCTCCTTTTCACCTCTCCTATTTACACCTCCTTGTTACCTCTCCTTTTCACCTCTTGTTTTTACCCCTCCTTGTCACCTCTCCTTTTTACTCCTCCTTGTCACCCCTCCTTTTCACCTCTCCTTGTCACCTGTCCTGTTTACCCCTCCTTGTCACCTCTCCTTTTTACCAATCCTTGTCACCTCTCCTTTTTACTCCTCCTTGTCACCCCTCCTTGTCAGCTCTACTTTTTACCTCTCCTTGTCACCTCTTCTTTTTACCAATCCTTGTCACCTCTCCATTTACCAATCATTGTCACCTCTCCTTTTATCCCTCCTTGTCACCTCTCCTATTTATGCCTCCTTGTTACCTTTCCTTGTCACCTCTTGTTTTCACCCCTCCTTGTCATCTCTCCTTTTTACCTCTCCTTGTCAGCTCTCCTTCTTACATCTTCTTGTCACCTCTCCTTGTTACCTCTCCTTTTTACCTCTCCTTGTCAGCTCTCCTTCTTACATCTTCTTGTCACCTCTCCTTTTTACTCCTCCTTGTCACCTCTCCTTTTCTCCTCTCCTTGCCACCTCTCCTTTTTACTCCTCCTTGTCACCTCATCCTTTTACCCCTCCTTGTCACCTCGTGATTTAACCCCTCCTTGTTACCTCTCATCACCTCTCCTTTTTACCCCTCCATGTCACCTCATCTTTTTACCCCTCCTTGTCACCTCGTGATTTTAACCCTCCTTGTTACCTCTCATCACCTCTCCTTTTTACCCCTCCTTGTCACCTCGTCTTTTTACCCCTCCTTGTCACCTCGTGTTTTTACCCCTCCTTGTTACCTTTCCTTTTTACCAATCCTTGTCACCTCGTCTTTTTACCCCTCCTTGTCACCTTTCTTCGTCATCCATCCTTTTTACTTCTCCTTGTCACCTCTCCTTTTTACCCCTCCTTTTCACCTCATCTTTTTACCCCTCCTTGTCACCTTGTGTTTTTACCCCTTCTTGTCACCTCTCCTTTTTAACCCTCATTGTCACCTCGTCTTTTTACCCCTCCTTGTCACCTTTCTTCGTCATCCATCCTTTTTACTTCTCCTTGTCACCTCTCCTTTTTACCCCTCCTTTTCACCTCATCTTTTTACCCCTCCTTGTCACCTTGTGTTTTTACCCCTTCTTGTCAACTCTCCTTTTTAACCCTCATTGTCACCTCTCCTTTTTACCCCTCCTTGTCACCTCTCCTTTTTACCAATCCTTGTCACCTCATCTTTTTACCCCTCCTTGTCACCTTTCTTCGTCATCCATCCTTTTTACTTCTCCTTGTCACCTCTCCTTTTTACCCCTCCTTTTCACCTCATCTTTTTACCCCTCCTTGTCACCTTGTGTTTTTACCCCTTCTTGTCAACTCTCCTTTTTAACCCTCATTGTCACCTCTCCTTTTTAACCCTCCTTGTTACCTCTCATCACCTCTCCTTTTTACCCCTCCTTGTCACCTCGTCTTTTTACCCCTCCTTGTCACCTCGTGTTTTTACCCCTCCTTGTCACCTTTCCTTTTTACCAATCCTTGTCACCTCGTCTTTTTACCCCTCCTTGTCACCTTTCTTCGTCATCCATCCTTTTTACTTCTCCTTGTCACCTCTCCTTTTTACCCCTCCTTTTCACCTCATCTTTTTACCCCTCCTTGTCACCTTGTGTTTTTACCCCTTCTTGTCAACTCTCCTTTTTAACCCTCATTGTCACCTCTCCTTTTTACCCCTCCTTGTCAACTCTCCTTTTTAACCCTCATTGTCACCTCTCCTTTTTACCCCTCCTTGTCACCTCGTGTTTTTACCCCTCCTTGTTACCTTTCCTTTTTACCAACCCTTGTCACCTCGTCTTTTTACTTCTCCTTGTCACCTCTCCATGTTACATCTTCTTGTGATCTCTCCTTTTTACCCCTCCTTGTCACCTCTCCATGTCAGCTCTCCTTTTCACCTCTTCTTTTTACCCCTCCTTGTCACCTCTCCATGTCAGCTCTCCTCACTGAAGCCACTTCAAAACTCTTCATACACTCTGTATCACCATCATCACCAACATCATCACCAACATCATCACCATCATCATCACCATCATCAACATCACCATCATAATAATAATAATAATCCTTATTTGTAGAGCACTTTTCAAAAACAAGTTACAAAGTGCTTTAACAACTGTAAAGAATAATACAAAAAAAAAACAAGATAAGAGCATGAAAACATTGAAAAGACTAAAATACAGATAAATATAAAATAATATAAAATTAGTAAAATACAATAAAATAAAAGGGATAAAATAAAGTCAAATAAGATCGGGAAAGGCTCTCCTATAAAAATATGTTTTAAGAAGGGACTTAAAAGAGTTCACTGACTCAGCCGACCTGATTTCCTCGGGCAGGCTGTTCCAGAGCCTCGGGGCCCTGACAGCAAACGCTCTGTCCCCTTTAGTTTTCAGTCGAGACTCTGGAACAGACAACAGACCTCTGCCCGAGGATCTCAAGGTACGTGCTGGTGCGTATGGGACTAAAAGGTCAGAAATATAACAAGGCGAGAGGCCATGAAGAGCTTTAAAAGTGATCAATAGAATTTTAAAGTCAATTCTAAAACATACTGGGAGCCAGTGTAATGAAGCTAAAATAGGAGTAATGTGGTCATATTTCTTTGTTCTGGTAAATCATCATCATCATCATCACCAACATCATCACCATCACCACCATCATCACCAACATCATTACCAACATCACCACCATGATCACATCATCACCACCAACATCACCATCATCACCGCCAACATCACCAACAACATCACCAACATCACCGTCATCACCAACATCACCACCACCACCATCCTCAACATCACCATCATCCATCACCAATATCACCATCATCCATCACCACCATCATCACCAACATCACCACCATCCATCATCAACATCCATCACCAACATCACCATCATCCTCACCAACATTACCATCATCACCACCATCATCAACATGCATTCTGGCCAAACCATTAATCTCACCCCCAGACCTCAGTCAGACCACCAGAACTCTTCATCCATATCTCAGAATAAATTTGTTCAGCCGACTCTGACACTAGCAGAAAGCATCCATTGTCAGTTGTAACACTCTGACAACAGGAAGCATTTTGTGAATGATGAACTTTTATCTTTGTAGTGCGAATGATTTTTCATATTTCAGTGGAGAATCCAGTTGTTCTCAGTGGCTTTGGATCATTTCTCAGATCAGAATTAAAACTCTCAAAACTACATGTTCATCTTGTCACGTCTTCACATCAAAAAAGCAGCTTCTCGACTTTTGAACAAATTGCAAATGCTTTGACACATTTATGCAAATAAAATTGTCTGCTGTTTCCTACATTACCAATCACTCATGTCATGCTGATCACGGTGAACAATACTGGTTCTCTGCTGAATAGTGTGACCCCCCAAAACACCAAAACATTGAGGCACAAGTTCATCATGAATCACTAGTACATGTAAAATGGTTGAACATGTTGTCAGAGTCAGTCAAGGCCTATTCATGTCTAGTAGATTTTTTTGTGAATGTGTCCTTAATGGAAAAGAATGTGTGGCCCGATAGACAGGAACATCAGCCTGAGGGCCTTTTCTAATTTTCTAATTATTTCCGTTGTGCTCTGCAGTGCTGGAAAACAGTGTCGCCTACTGTTCTGCATCACAATGACATGATCTGTCAACAAATCACAGCACTGACAGTAAAAACTGTAGAAGTTAGTCTATGACGTACAGGAAAAGTTCAGCCTTGTGCATCACAAATACAAATAGTTTTGCAAATGTTAAGGAGGATTTAAGAAGTGTACCAAAGCAACTGAGACAACTGTCAGAATAACACATTTTCACTTTGACTGTACTTTAGTAGATGTAACTAAATGAAACAAATTTGCTTCAACATCCTTTATATTTTCTATTTTTTATAGTAATTTACTTGTCAAAAATAAAAAAGTTCCTGAAATGTCAGTGCTGCAGTCCAGTTTCTCTCAGTTCTTTCCACAGAAACACTGGTGCTGGATCAGAACCTGTACTTCATGTTTAAACCCCCTGAACAATTCTGCTAATGTCAAAGCACATTTCCTGCTTTCCACTCAGACTGCAATTTGATCACCACGGTCAGAACCCTGCACACAGGTCTCCATGCACATAGACGGAAACATCAAATGTTCCTCTGAGATTTTCTCTGTATTTCAGTGTGGTTCTACAGGACATGAGCCTCCATTATGTTCTGAATGTGTGTTAAATAGTTGTGGACACAGAGTGTCAGCAGGTCAAATATGTGCTGCAGATATAAGGAGACCTGCAGGTGGTGGAGCCGTGACAAGGAAAGAGTTGATGGATTTTGGAGAAAGTGGCCACTGAATGCGTTTTGTGTGCAAGCAATGAAACATGATTCACAGTTTGGTCCATAAACACTTCTGTTTCTCTGATGGAAGAGCCTTGATCACGTGACTTCAGGTTTGACCGATGCAACTAAAAAAAACTATAATCACTGTTTTAGCCTAAAAAACTTGTTTTTCACGTTTTGTGAAAAGTGAATCAGCTGATGATGAAGGTGTTTGTGATTCTCAGTTGGTCAGTGAAAGGTCAAAGGTCAAAGTGATCATCGGACTGATTGAGTTTTTACATCATGTAACTTTAAATCAGAGGTTGCTGTCTGTCAGTCCGTCTGTCTCAGATCATCTATCAGCTCAGTGGCTGCTGGTTCCCACAAATATTAGGCTTCAGGCAGCTAAATACAGCCACACACACACACACACACACACAGTCAGCCTTAGACACACAGACAGACACTGACACACACAGACACAGACACACACACACACACACACACAAACTTGACGTTTAAGCAACGGTTTGTCCGTTTGTTACTGCCCGTGTCTTTGTGTCTTTGTGTCAGGGAACATGTCAGTGCTTCAGAATGACAAGTCCTTGTGTCTTTGTTTACGAACTAGAGATTCAAAATGTTTAGCCCTGTGGTTACATGACGGTTCCCTCTGTCTGATGTAAACTATGGCTTAGGACAATGTTTTAAAATGCACACGCTTGCACTTTTTACAAAGTTAAACATTCCAAGAGTTTTTACTGTTTGTGTTGTGTTGACCAAGCATGTCATTGTGATGCAGAGAAGAAAAACACAGGACTGTTCAACGGTCAAAACAATTAGAAATGTAACCACGGGAGACAGCTGATGCTTCTATGTGTCGTGCCACATCACAGTGTTGCATGTCTACATTGATGTAATAAATTTATGAGAATTAATACCACATTATGAATTTTAATATTCAGAAATTATTAATTCATAAAAGCTCTCGTTTCGCGGAGCGCCATCGGAGTTGTTATTATCCCAGAGTCTCCGGACCTCTGGGTAGCTTTTAATAATTATACAATTATTTACTAGTGATCAGTTAGTTCGCTAGGGGTTCGCTCAATTATCTTGACTATCAGTCAGTCAATCTCATATGGAGCAGTTTTCGTCGTCCTTTGTTACTGCTGGCGGGACACGTGGTTGATCCGGGCGTCAGGGCTCAGTGTCATTTAGCTCGACAGAATAAAGCTTAAACTTGGTCGTTCTTGAATTAAAACTAGGGTAACTCAACGGACTGATAACTTTAACAAAACAAAACCAAAGCAAATAAAACAAGTAAGCTGCTGAAACGAGGGAAAGCTGAGGTCGCGGCACTTTGCATGTGAAGCTTGAAACAAACAAAATCCGTTCGTTGCGCCGGGCCGAACTGTTAGGGCATTGCCAGGAAAGGGGGCACGCCGGGCGCGTGCCGAAGCGTCGTTGAAGAGGCCGGAACAAGCAGAGGGCAAGGAGCAAGAGAAGAGCGGAAGAGAGCGAGCGATAGCATGTGTCGCTATTTTGTCTTTTGGGGCGTGGCGGCTTTCCGGTCTTTCTAAACTTTTAATATGTCTATAAAAAAGGAAAAGAAAATCTATTTGCGCATATTATAATCAAATATCTTCCCACAATCAAACCTCAATGGTCAAACGGTTGTACCGTTCTAAGTTTAAGCATTTGATAACAGGAAGAACAATTGTCAGTAGTTAGACCTTACAAGGTTAGCACTTAATAGGAATCACAGATGAGAGGATCTTAACTTGCTTGAAAAAGCATTGGTTACACATAAAATGAAGGAATGTCATTAACCTTGCTGAAATTTAAAACTCTGCAAAATTAACTTATTATTCTTTTCAGCAACAATATCAACAACAGATGCCACAACATGGTAACATAACTGCTCAAAATAAGAGGCAGCGCCACTACTAACAACCGTTTATAATGAAACATCGTTTTAGCTCAAGAAGGCAGGGGTTGTGTCCCCCTTTCGCATTCCTGGCTTATCACACTTGCACATCAGTCTTTGTTTGCATAAAGGAGTTCAGGTATGGGTCTCTGGGTGTCCTGGAGCTTCTCACCTAGGCGTGAAAGGAGTATCCCCTTTGATGAGATATGATTAAACAAAGAGGAAGGTCAGTTGCCATGGTTACGTTTATGGGGGGGCAGTTTAGGGTTTCCTGCCCTCTTACTGCAGAGTTTTGATAGGCTGTTCAGGAAAACGCTAATCGCTGGTCAGTTTACCTTTTGTCAGTTTAACAGTCAAGCACCGCGTTATCTGGCTGCAGAATCAAAAGGTGGCCATTTTTACGATCAGCCTGCTCAGAGACAGCACTTAGGGAGGGAAAATTTCAACCCCCCTCCTTTGGGGTCTCTTCAGCTGTCTGTTGAAAGTTGATATCTTAAACCCCTCCTTTCTTTCTCCCAGGGAGAGAAGAGGAATTTGGAGTAGTCCAAATTTATTTAATATAAAATGCACAAATCCACACTGTTGGTACACAACAACAGATATCTTCATCATCTCAGGACACAAAAAAATCTAATAGACGTATAGAAATGATGTACAGAAAACAGATTTTGACAATCTATCAATATATACGTTTATACAGACATATTGCATTTATTCATTTAGCTGACACTTTTATCCAAAGTGACTTAAAGCTGCTATACATGTCAGAGGTCGCATGCCTCTGGAGCAACGAGGGGTTAAGTGTCTTGCTCAGGGACACAATGGTGGGCGTGTCACAGGGGGGAGTTGAACCTGAGTCTCTCACACCAAGCATATGTCTTATCCACTGCTGAGGTTATGCAGTCCTACAGTGAGTTATAACAAGCACAGATCCTGGTTCACAGCTAAACCCAGACACTAAGGCTGGAAAGGGAAAGGTCATGTAGGAGTGGAGACAGGGCCGGGTTTATGGAGTCAAAGTACAGGTTTAGCAAGGCGATGCGAGATTCTGATGGACTCAGTGAGACACCAGTTCTCTGCCAGTGGGTCTGCTTCTGTCTTGAGGGGCTTCAGGCACATCACTACAGACCTAACCCCCCCCCCCCCCACACACACACACATACACACTCCATTAACAACTCTCATCTGGCCAACAAACTGAAATGAGCTCTACTGTCGCTTTGAAAGACAACGGGACAGTCCAGACACCCCTCCGTGACTCCATCGATCAGTCCACCAGCTCCACCTCCTCCTCCTCAGCAGAGGCCTGGGCCCTTCAACACCTGCCCACCCCAGAGGCTCCCTCTTCCCCTACAACTATCTCCATCCTGGAGATGCAGAACCCCCCAAAGCAGCTGGGCCTGACTCAGCTGTCTCCTGTGTTCACGGACAACTTCTTGCCTTGTGTTGTCCAACCCCAGATCCATCACAGACCCACTCCTGGACCCCCTGCAGTTCGCCTACAGAGCCAACAGGTCTGTAAATGACGCAGTAAATATGGCCCTAGTCTTCATCCTCCAGCACCTGGACTCTCCAGGATCCTACGCCAGGATCCTGTTTGTGGATTCAGCTCTGCTTTCAACACCATTGTCCTGGCCCTGCTGCAGGACAAGCTCTCCCAGCTGAATGTGCAGTACTTGGTCTTGCTCTAACTTGCTTATATTTTAAGATATCGTTGTTTATTGTTAAGTAGCGGAAGATCGAAGCAAATTCCTTCTATGTGTAAACCTGCTTGGCAATAAAGCTGCTTCTGATTCTGGCTCTGCTGGCTCACACCTGCCTGCCATCGAGTCCTCTTATCCGTCTCTTTGTCACTCGTCGCCAGATTGTTGGTCAACCTTTGTGGTAGCTCTGGCCGTTTGTCTTGCTATTTCTGCTTATTCATGTTTACAACTTCAGTTTCAGTTTATTAGTGGATAGCTCCTCGAGATGCAGCATCTCGTTTTCAACTAGGTATGTGAACAAAATGTTCAGCATGGTTAAATGCTAAAATAAATTGTACAGATAGAAAGAGCTTGAAATATCCTTTAAAATGATACCAAGACCATGTTTATGGGTTCAACAATTGCATAACACTGGTCATTTGAAAGCCAAAAGTAGTTACTTTATTTTGTTCTTTGTTTTCAAAAGCAAGAGGTGTGAACCTATGGCATGGCTAAAGCACACTCTGCTGGCTGCTTCGTAGGGGCAATAAAACTCCCAAGGTCTTCGTTCAAATTCATTGAAATTTCGTTCACTTTTGGCTAAGCAATTAAACTAAATGTCTATTACAGAATGTATTTACTCACTTTCAGCAAAAAATGAGACGATTTTGTGACCGACAGACTTTGGCTCGTTCACAATGCCAGTATTTCAACGGGAAAGACGGAGACTTGAAACGAGGAGGTATCTAGCTTGTCTTGTCTCCCTGTAGTGGACGTACTGCTGACGTATTGCGGTAAACGTGTCGACTCATTTCCGTTTCCGGTGCTTGTGTGTTGGTACCGTGTTGTGCTGCTCTCGCTAAATAACAGTTACATTTGTTAGATTACAGCGGCCAACTGTCCGCTAAACACTTATTCTTTACAGTAATTTTGCCTAAGCACTCACAGTTTTTTCCATCTTTTAGCGACTGCTGTTCAATCTCATAGTTGTTCTAAAGTTTTGGTAGCTGACGCTACAGTACTTTAGCTTAGCCGTTAGCGACTTTAGCTTAGCAGCTAGCGATGGCTTCTCCTTCTCCCTCTCTCTCTCCTACTTTCTCCTGCTCGGTGTGTCAGATGTTCAGTTACTCCTCTGCCTCCTTTAGCGG
>NC_060151.1:33013484-33017635 GCF_021292245.1 Micropterus dolomieu
AAAGCTCTTAATGGTCAGGCACCATCTTATCTTAAAGAACTCATAGTACCTTACTACCCCACCAGAGCACTGCGCTCCCAGAATGCAGGGTTACTTGTGGTTCCTAGAGTCTCCAAAAGTAGACTAGGAGCCAGAGCGTTCAGCTATCAAGCTCCTCTCCTGTGGAACCAGGTTCCAGTTTGGGTTCAGGAGGCAGACACCATCTCCACATTTAAGAGTAGGCTTAAGACTTTCCTCTTTGATAAAGCTTATAGTTAGGGCTGGCTGAGGTAGTCCTGAACCATCCCTTAGTTATGCTGCTATAGGCCTAGACTGCCGGGGGATTTCCCATGATGCACTGAGCTCCTCTCTCCTCTACTTTCTCTCCCTCTGTATGCAACCTCATCCCATTCATGCATGTTACTAACACAACTTCTCCCCTTTCCGGTAGTCTTGTGCTTTCTCGTCCCTCTCCTCTCTCCTCCTATCACTTCCTGCAGGTGTTTCTGGCTCTGGAGCTCTGGAGTCTGGATCTGTGGTTGCGGGTCACCTGCTGCCCCCGTGTTCCTGCTCGACACCCTCTGCTGCAACGACTATTGTTACTAGTCCTATTGTTATTATAATCATTAACATTACGATTGTTATCATTAACACTACTGTAAATATCTGTACCATTTTTCATTTAGTCTATAGCAACATCACCTTTACTGTCTGTACCCCTCTGTGTGTATATTGAGTAGGCTGCCTCCCTCCCCTCTCTCTCTCTCTCTCTCTCTCCCTCTCTCTCTCTCTCTCCTTCACCCCAACCGGTGGAGGCAGATGGCCGCCCACCCTGAGCCATGGTTCTGCTCGAGGTTACTGCCTCTTAAAAGGAAGTTTTTCCTTGCCTCTGTCTCCTAGTGCTGCTCTTGGTGGGAACTGTTGGGCTTCTGTAAATAGCATCATAGAGTTCGGTCTAGACCTGCTCTTTTATGAAAAGCACTGTGAGATAACTGTTGTTGTGATTTGGCGCTATATAAATAAAATTGAATTGAATTGAATTGAATCTATGGTTCTTTTGGTGGTGTAATCAATCAGAACCCGGAACTTCCGCAAAAAAAAAGCCAACAGGAGCTATTATTTTCATAACACCGCAAGTCGCCTGAGAAAATCCCGAGGTACGTGTGTCGGAACCAAGACGGAAGCCGCGATAGTAGAGATAGTCACGTAACTATTTCAAGGGGGTTCAAGAACACATCCATGATAAAAAGACAATGCATAAGATAAGTAGTAAAGAAATGCACAAAACCAGATATAGACCGAACAAATAGACAAAAACAGATGGCCCTCTTAGTTGCTTGCATCCTCACCCAGACTGACAACAACTGAAACTGATTGGAAGGCTCCAGTGAACATGCAAAGAAACCAAAGACATATAGTTCATACATGTTCTAACCTGATCTGTGTTTGGGTCCTCCATTCTAGAACGTAACAGGCTGCCTGTCCATGGCAGAACAGACTTCCAGATGCTTCTGATGACTTATCAAATTGTGACTGGGCTTTCCCCTTTTTTATTGCCTGATCTCATTCAAGCTGGTATCACCAAATGAATAACACGCAAATGTCGTTTTGTGTCAATGTCACAACTGTCACTTCACCCCGTTTAGTCTCTACTGACGTATATTGTGCAGCATTAGTGTCATTTTATGCGCGAATGTCAGAGAAAAAGTGTCAGGTGCTGCAGTTCAAAGAGCAAAAAATTCACACCTACATTTTCCTGCCGACGAGAGTACTGTACACTTTCTGAAAACATGTGCATTTCTGTCTGTCTCTCTGAACACATGACCGATCAAACATGTAGAAACAAAACACGAGTCTTACTGTGTTCAGCTGCTGTCCGTCTGTTCACTGCTTTAGACTGAAGGTGTGAGTGTGTGTCCATCACTAACATGTCGTCCAGCCTCTTGTCTTAGTGATAACAGGCGCCACACACAGACTCACAGAGACAGACGCCGCTCACGCTGTGGTTTTTCACCACAAGAAGACTCAAAAACAAAAGCTGAACGTTCACACGACCAGAGGTGGAAGAAGTACTCAGGTCCTTTACTTCAGTAAAAGTATCTAAGTAGTATCAGTAAAGTACCAAAAGTAAAAGTACTCATGGTGCAGTAAATGTTCCCAGGCAGTGTTTTTGGATTAATGATGGAGTCGTGTTGCAGTCACGCAGGTTTACAAAACTAACATAAAGACAGATACCGTTAGGAAACAAAACACATACGAGGTCTGTAGCAGACACGCATGAAGGAGGTGAAGAGGAGTGACCTTCTGTAGCGGTTCTAATTACTGCAGAGCTGAAGGAATCTCTGACTGAAGACTGTTTGCTGTCTGAACACGGGTTCATGCTTGTGAAGGGTTACCAGCAGTTTGTACAACAGCATTAATATTCCTTCTGATTTAATGTGGATAATGTGGATTTTATTGACTCCTTCATATCCTGTTGGCTACTTTAATCTGCAGCAATACATCATGGTCTATAAGACCTTTCATGAGTTCAGAAAAAAAGCCCTGTTTCCAGCTGATCTCAGGTCATTTTTAATATTTTATTTAAATTATGAAGTGGTATCTCAACCCATATAGGAACACGTCATCCATCACCACGTTTGGAGATACATGGTTTTCACTGGACGGGAAAGACTGTAATCTAAAAAGTAACTAAAGCTGCCTGATAAATGTAGTGCAATACCTCCCTCTGACAAGTACCTTGAATTTGTACAGTACTTGAGTAAATGTATTTAGTTACATTCCACTGCTGTATGCAAGTACACGTTCTGAGCTGACGGCAACTGTCTCTAACCAGTAAAACTTCATCAATTTTCAGCTAACGTCTGAACAATGAATCTTAATTTCTCATATTTAACAGCAAACCCTATGACGACTTTCCCGTCTAGTTCTCAGCCGGTTCACCTTGGTGTCTCCAGCTGGTTGTCAGCCGGATCCCCAGGTGGTTCTCAGCCGGTTCTCGCTGGTTCCCCGCTGGTTCCCCAGGTGGTTCTCAGCTGGTTTGCAGCTGGTTCACCTTGGTGTCTCCAGCTGGTTCTCAGCCGGTTCACCCTGATTCCCCAGGTGGTTCTCAGCTGGGTCCCCTCTGGTTGCCCAGGTGGTTCTCAGCTGGGTCCCCTCTGGTTCCCCAGGTGGTTCTCAGCCGGGTCCCCAGGTGGTTCTCAGCTGGTTCACCCTGGTTCTCAGCTGGTTCTCAGCTGGTTCACTCTGGTGTCCCCAGGTGGTTCCCCAGGTGGTCAGTTTACTGACCTTTAGATGTTGAGGAAATGAGAATTCTACATGAAGTGAAGCTGAAAGGTTCCTGAAAGTTTTTACAGCTTTTTACAGTTTCAATTTCAAACCCTGAAGGACGAAGTGAGACCAGTTTGTAACTGAGACCCTTTAACACCCCTGTACCTGACAGTGACATCATCACCAGACACCCCTGTACCTGACAGTGACATCATCACCAGACACCCCTGTAAAACTAAATATCAGATTTACACTCTGACAGCCAACGTTATCTGAGAGCTGCTAACATCACCCTGTAGTGCACTGGATGAAGACCACGGGCGCTGACTCAGAGAAGTCATTGTTCCGGGGCCCAAGCACCTCCGTGACACATTATCTAAAGATATAGTTTCCCTGGATGGCATCGCCCTGGCCTCCAGCACCACTGTGAGGAATCTTGGAGTTATCTTTGATCACGACATGTCGTTTAAGTCTCACATTAAGCAAATTTCAAGGACCGCCTTTTTTCACATACGTAATATTACGAAAATCAGGAACATCCTGTCTAAAAATGATGCAGAAAAACTAGTCCATGCATTTGTTACTTCTAGGCTGGATTACTGCAATTCCTTATTATCAGGCTGCTTGAAAAAGTCCATTAAGACTCTTCAGCTGATCCAGAATGCTGCAGTACGTGTTCTGACAGGAACCAGGAAAAGAGATCACATTTCTCCTGTTTTAGCTTCTTTGCATTGGCTTCCAGTAAAATCCAGAATAGAATTTAAAATCATTCTTCTTACCTACAAAGCTCTTAATGGTCAGGCACCATCTTATCTTAAAGAGCTCATAGTACCTTACTACCCCACCAGAGCACTGCGCTCCCAGAATGCAGGGTTACTTGTGGTTCCTAGAGTCTCCAAAAG
>NC_060151.1:33017735-33024203 GCF_021292245.1 Micropterus dolomieu
GGTTCCAGTTTGGGTTCAGGAGGCAGACACCATCTCCACATTTAAGAGTAGGCTTAAGACTTTCCTCTTTGATAAAGCTTATAGTTAGGGCTGGCTCAGGTGAGTCCTGAACCATCCCTTAGTTATGCTGCTATAGGCCTAGACTGCCGGGGGATTTCCCATGATGCACTGAGCTCCTCTCTCCTCTACTTTCTCTCCCTCTGTATGCAACCTCATCCCATTATTGCATGTTACTAACACAACTTCTCCCCTTTCCGGTAGTCTTGTGCTTTCTCGTCCCTCTCCTCTCTCCTCCTATCACTTCCTGCAGGTTTTCTGGCGCTGGAGCTGTGGAGTCTGGGTCTGTGGTTGCGGGTCACCTGCTGCCCCCGTGTTCCTGCTCGACACCCTCTGTTCCTGTTATTATTACTATTATTATTAATATTGCATTGTTTGTTATCACCACTAGCAGTGCTATATTCTCTATGTGGAACCAGCCGGTTGAGATGAAGTTCATACCTAAATTCAGGCTGATGGGATGATTGTTTCCACCCTGATTAAGCCCCGCCTCTCTGTCATGTGACCATTTGTTTCAATGCGTCTGAGTTCTTCATGTTATTTCTGAACCAGTCTCACACCTGAAGAGTCTCCCATGATCCTTTGTGCTTTGGACTGCTCCTTTATTTAAACTTTGTCTCAGAGGGACAGACAGGTGACTCACACTCACTCTGCTATCAGTGTTACTGTTCCAGCAGAGTGTGATGTCGAGTCACACCGATAGAGAAGAGTCCTCCTGCCTTTAACACAGCAACACACACCGAGTGTGTGTGTGCAACTGTAGACCGCAGAATGTTGTTGGACGCAGTCAGAGATGCCCGGCATTTCCTCTCTCGCTGTCAGCTCTGCACGCTAAAATAAAACGATGTGTGTGTAAATGTGTGTTGGAGCATCCAGCAGGAAGTGAATGACAGACTACAGCTGACTGACTCGTCCAGTTCCTGCTCAGTCCTTAATCTGGTTCATATCAGACCGTCCTGCAGCAGATAAAGTGAAAATCGGTGTGTTTCTGTTGAACCTATGTGACAACAAAGAGTCACTTCAAGTGGAGAACAAGTCAAACCTTTCAGTGTTTCCTGCAAAGATAAATCCTGCTTCCATAAACTTCTATTTCTCTAAAGTGACTCCCTTTAAACCGGCAGCTGAACACCATCAACAGAGAGCTGAACAGAGAGGAAGTCCGCTCAGCGCTGTGCTGACAATGATCAACATGTAGCAGTGTTTGTTTGTTACGTGCACATGTACGAAGACACACATGCGCACACACATGCACAGGGGCGGCGGAGTGCAGTAACACCAACACGTGCAGCAATGAAACAACTTTCATCAAGTTTGTCAGAGCTCAAAATGAGAAGCAGTGAATACACGCAGAAGCTTGATCTTTAAAGTGAAGAAACAGACAGAGCTGTTCACATACGGAGAGAAAGCTGTCAGAGGGGGGGGTGAAGTTACCGTCGTGACCAGCTGGTGAACAGCTTTGACTCTTCAGTCCGTTCAGTCCCAAGTCGCCTGCTCTTTACGCACGGGATGTCCCACATTAATGTGAGCTGAGTGAGCTTAAACAACCTACAAATGAGCCTTTATTTACTTTCTTTGTGTGTGTGAAGTCTTTTGATACTTGATCGATGCTGGAATCTAAAGAGAACCGTTTGATGGGTCTGGAGCTGGCGCACAGCCGAGTGTTCGGGGGGTCCTTGTTAGTCAGCCCCAGATGTTCGTATTAGTCTCCCCAGATGAACATAGAGGGCAAATCTAAACCTAGTTCTGTTCCCGTTCCACCGACAGATAGGGTCAGTCTACAAAATGAGCGCTCTGGTGGTTTACATGAACACAGGAAGGATCCGGCCTGAATTATTGGACCTATGGCCCCTAATGAAAGCCCAAGGTAATTTTATTCATATAAATTTACTTTGACATTTCCAGGACAGGAACCACAAACAGCATCAGTTACCATGGAAACAAAAAGTCCATGTTGTTGTCCATTCTTACATATGGACACACGGTCAAGACACGTTGGCGTCAGTTTGTAACGCGCTGGGGAAACCCTGTAGCGTCATGAATGAACACTAAAGGTAGGTAAAGGATATTTATCAGAAAGGTCTGAGTCAGGAGCTGGTTCAGGTGGGCCAGAAACCGGACTTTACCTTTAACGTTAAGTGTTTTTATTTAAGTAACGTAGCTTACGTTACTTGACATATGTAAGTCACGTACGTAAAGACGCTAAAGGGTACCCAGGGCGTTAGAAAGCCTCACTAAGCGGTCTGACGAAGCGTCCACGTGTCGGGATGAGAACATGTTGGATTATCAGCTGACACAGATTTAACATGAGACCAACGTGGAACCACATTTAAACTGGTTTCACTGGTTTGTGTGGTCCCAGCTGACCGAGCTGATGGTGTGTGTCTGTGTGTATTACCTGTTTCTACTGTGTGAGTCCTACGAAGACACAAACTCAATCACGGTGTCGGAGTTTCTCCAGGTTCGGTCTGAAATCCCTGAGGACACAAACCAGATCCAGTACAGAAGTGCTGCCACACACGTATATCTGTTTCACAGCTGTGTGTGTTTCACTGACTGTGTGTTTGCTGAGTGTGTGTTTTGTGAGGATCACATTGCAATTCAGATGCCAAGTAACTTGTAACTCTAAAAGCCTCAGATGTGCTGCAGTCACATGTGTCACATGCAGCCGCTTCATTCACTCTTTCTCTGCGAACAGGCGTTTCAGCTCTGCTGCTGGGCAACAGGAGCTTTGACTTAACTGAGAAACTTTTGGACAGAAACCACCTCCATGTTGTTAGCAAAGTAAAACACACGTGCTTTTAATGATGTTTCTACCTAAATTCACCTTTTCACTTAGACGCCAACATTAAACAGACGTGTTCAGACTCAATACTGTGGAAATATTTTTCTACAGACAGAGAATTTGCACTTTCACCGCTAGCCTGCCATCCACATGCCTCCTTTTCCATACTTACATTTATTCTATTGTTTATTTATCTATTTTCATCTTACTTTTACTGATGCTGCTGGTCACCGAGAGCTGCCAAACACATTTTCGTTGAATACCTACAACGACAAATAAAGGGTCTTATGGTTTGATGGTGCAGACATAAAAAAATAAATATTTACTCACTACAAATATCACAGAGTTTAAAGGTGCAGTGTGTAAGATTACTTTTAGATGTTCAGAAAATGAACCAACATGATGTCGTCAGAACTGTTACTTGTGTCACAATGGTGGAGCGCAGGAGAGGGAAACAGAGTTTGAGATATGTACTAACACATACGGAAACTCAAGGCGTACACCAAGAGGTGCAAGTAACATACAATGCAGGTGAGTCCACACAGTGCAACACATAATCAACAACAGGCAGATAATCCAAAGGTCCACAGATGAAAACAGACACGGGAACAGGACACTGGACAAACGATGGCACAGAGACTCTTTCTAGTGAAACAAACGAGCAGGGAGGGAGAAGCAGCAGGTGCAGCACATCAGGGAGAATGAGCGGAACAGGAAACAAAGTTACACACAGACAACTTCAAAATAAACCAGGAAACAAACAACACAGATCAACTGAAGATGATCAGACTCCAAAAGTTACCCGGGTCCCGCAGCCTCTCTGTGGTTTCAGCTGGGAGAGCGGCGAGTTGGCTACGTTACACAAGCTCTCTAAGCCGATTTGCCTTGTTAACAGAGTCTACCATAAAACACAGTTCATTCAAACTCGACAGAAAAGTTTAAACTAACCGTCGCGGTTCGTCTTTGCACTGTTCCAACACTCAACACTCTGGTTTGGTGGAAAAAAGCTACTCATTCACAGAGTTAGATGTGAAAACCTTCCGACTCGACACGCTGTCCCGCCTCTCATCCTTTCAAAGACGCTGGTGAACCATTTGCAGCTCTGGAAATCCCAGAGTACAACCCCGTCAGATCGTCTCCGAGTCCGGTCCAGTGGCCATTTATTCTGGTTCCACTGCCACTTCGGACATCCATTACCCCATTCACCCCTTCAGGATCGGAGCTTTCGTACCATTTCAGCCTCCGCAACGTTCTTCACCTGATACAGATTATGCACTGCTGGTCCTCCCAAGCAAACCATCATCACATTTGTTCTGATCGCAAAGATCCCATATCAGCCAATGTTCTCACACTAGGGCTGTGACGAGACACCCACGAGATAGCGACAAGATTTTAACACTATTTTAAAGAAATCTTACTGCTGAATAATGTGAAGTCTTTAAGCAATAAACACTTTATTTCCTGCATTCAGATGAATTTTTCTGCACCAGTTTATTGTTTTTTTAATTTTATTTATATAAAGAGAAACTCACAATACAGGAGGCAGGTGACGATTCAAAATCTGTAGCCCAACTAAAACAGAATCTGTGAAGTCAGTGCAGCTCTCAAATTCTGTGTTTCCTTCAGATCTGTTTCTCCAGTACATCGACTTATTTAATATCTACTGAGTCATGGCTTACTCTTCCCTCCTCTTTGTGTCTCTGTTTGGGGAAGTAACCTCTTTAAATGTGACCCTGGCTCCTTTTCACCTCAATGAGAAATTACTTTATTTTAATTCAGTGAGAAACTCCTGGACTTTAACAGCTCCTGTGTTTCAGCAGGTTTTCTGCTCATGTTCAGAGTCCCTCCCACAGATCTGTTTTCCACCATATGATGAAGTCCACCCGCCCTTTACTCCGCGCTGCGTTACCGTATCGATCCTCTGGTGGTGACGTTACCCCCGTCAGACCGTCGGACCGCCGCAGGTTGGGACTGCACGCTGCACGTGAAACCGACACAGGCAGAAATCTCTCCACAGATCCACACAGGTTAACTTCAGCAGCTCACAGTCCCACACAGAGCAGGCTGGCTTCAGTTTTGAGATTTTTATGTTGCTAAGTCACCACTGGTCACAGCTGGCTGGACTATAGACTGTATATAAAAAAGGACTCAGTTCGTCAGAATCAGTTCTGCATTGGTATTTCACTGCGTGTGAAAATTAATGTGTGGCTTGACAGCATGTGAAAAATGTCATTTGCGTGAGTCTTGCAAAACAGCTTTTTACCTGACGAGAAATATTGTCAAAATTTAATCTCTCGTCACACCCCAGTCTCTCACGTAACTGGAAGCCTTTTAGGGGTCCGTGGTGCCCGGGTGTTACGGCGGGTTTCCCTATCGCAGCTTCCCCACAACGCTTTCGAATGTCTATTTAGCAGCTGCAAGCCTCATACATCTTTCTGTTTCGATCATCAATAAATCATTTAATCCTATCTGTTGATTGTGTGGTCCTTGCTAGTGAAAACAATTGTAATAATAAAAATCATGAAGTGTTGTAGTCAATATGCTGCTATTTTATAATTTAGTTTTCTGTCTGCAATGTATTGGCCTGTCTAATTTAAGTACAGTTTAGTGAACTTTGTTAAATATTGTACAATAATGTTGTGACTGAAATAGTGGAAATGTATATAGGAATGTCCGACTTACAATTGCAATACATGTCAGAGGTTGCAAACCTCTGGAAAAACTAGTGGTTAAGTGTCTTGCTCAGGGACACATTGGTGGATGGGTCACAGTAGGGTATTGAACCCGGGTCTCTCGCACCAAAAGCATGTGTCTTATCAATTGCTCCATCGCCACCCCTTGCTAACAGCAGTTAGCAACAGTACGACCTGATTTGAATCTCTGTTAGATTCCATTGGCTTCTCTCAGAGTGTTCATGAACCGACTCACTGTTTTAACCACACCCTCGACCTTGTTCTGGTATACGGTAATGAAATTGCAAATTTAATAGTGTTCCCACAGAATCCCTCTTTGTCCGAACACTGTTTGATAACTTTTGAGTTTGTATTGCTGAACTACAAGATGTCTGTCTGATAGTGCTGTAGCTAAATTTAAGGATGCGATTCCATCAGCTCTAAATTCATTATCAAGTCACAAAGTAACGGAGGACTCCTATGCTAATTTCAGTCCCTCCCAAATCGATCATCTTGTTGATAGTGCTGCTGGCTCGCTGCAAATGACACTGGACTCTGTAGCCCCCCTAAAAAAGAAAATATGTTACTAACTCGACTGCAGAATGCAAGGTTACTTGTGGTTCCTAGAGTCTCCAAAAGTAGACTAGGAGCCAGAGCGTTCAGCTATCAAGCTCCTCTCCTGTGGAACCAGGTTCCAGTTTGGGTTCAGGAGGCAGACACCATCTCCACATTTAAGAGTAGGCTTAAGACTTTCCTCTTTGATAAAGCTTATAGTTAGGGCTGGCTCAGGTGAGTCCTGAACCATCCCTTAGTTATGCTGCTATAGGCCTAGACTGCCGGGGGATTTCCCATGATGCACTGAGCTCCTCTCTCCTCTACTTTCTCTCCCTCTGTATGCAACCTCATCCCATTATTGCATGTTACTAACACAACTTCTCCCCTTTCTGGTAGTCTTGT
>NC_060151.1:33024303-33029689 GCF_021292245.1 Micropterus dolomieu
CCAGAGCGTTCAGCTATCAAGCTCCTCTCCTGTGGAACCAGGTTCCAGTTTGGGTTCAGGAGGCAGACACCATCTCCACATTTAAGAGTAGGCTTAAGACTTTCCTCTTTGATAAAGCTTATAGTTAGGGCTGGCTCAGGTGAGTCCTGAACCATCCCTTAGTTATGCTGCTATAGGCCTAGACTGCCGGGGGATTTCCCATGATGCACTGAGCTCCTCTCTCCTCTACTTTCTCTCCCTCTGTATGCAACCTCATCCCATTATTGCATGTTACTAACACAACTTCTCCCCTTTCTGGTAGTCTTGTGCTTTCTCGTCCCTCTCCTCTCTCCTCCTATCACTTCCTGCAGGTGTTTTTCTCTCTCCCTCTCTCTCTCTCTCTCCTTCACCCCAACTGGTGGAGGCAGATGGACGCCCACCCTGAGTCATGGTTCTGCTCGAGGTTTCTGCCTCTTAAAGCTCTTTTATGAAAAGCGCTGTGAGATAACTGTTGTTGTGATTTGGCGCTATATAAATAAAACTGAATTGAACTGAATTTGTGATACTCTGCCCTTTATTTTTTTTTGGAGAATGAATTCGAAAGTTTTAGGGCGTACTCACACTAGGCACGGTTGGCTTGTACCGTGCCTGAGCACGACTGTCCCCCCTCCCCACTGCCCCGATGACCAGCGCTCACGCTGCGCCTAACCATTTGCGCACATATTCGTGCAGCACCTTGTCTCTCTCTCTCTCTCTCTCAAGAGTCCGGCTGCATAAATCAAGACAACTGTCTATGTTGCAGACCCAAAAAAGTTATTAGCAAGTATTTAAGGAGAGCTATGTTGACATTAGATCACAGCTGGGTTGTCGAGGTAAGCACGTTGTACAGAGCTGGAAGTCACTATCAACTGTCATTCTGTGAAGAAACAACGCTCTCTCTCTCGCACCGCACGGATCGCATAGTGTGAGTGCACCCTTTGAGTCTCAGTCTGTCCAGCACATCACAGACGCTGGTCTGGATTGAGATCTGGGGAACTCGTAGTTGTTCGTCAAACGATCCTGAAGCATTATCCTGCTGAAATAGAACGCTAGTGTCAGGGATCACTGTTTCCGTGAAAGGGTGGACATGGTCTGCAGCAATGCTCAGGTAGATGCTGCCTGTCAGAGTAACATCCGCAGCCCCAGACACAACAAACTGTTCTGACACCTTTCTATCAGAACCAGAATCTTCAGCAGTTTGACCTACAGTAGCTTGTCTGTTGGATCGGGCCACACGGGCCAGCCTTCACTTCCCACATCCATCAGTGAGCCTTGGCTTCATTAGCAGCTACTAACACAAATGTTGAAGCTCCGCTGCCAGGCCTCTGTCAGCGCTGCTGCAGCACAGATATCTTCAGCAACTAGATATGTGCGATAATCCATCCACACGAAACTTTCCTGAGTCAGGACCTGCAACCTCATCTTATAGCTACATGCTATCCTGAGCTGAAGCTAGCAGTGCTAATCTGACTAGCTAAATGCTATTTCCTCTGGCAGGCTGTTAACCTTTCAGTGTGACCCTGCTCAGCTAGCCGTTAGCCTGGCCACAGCCACCCTGAGCTAAATTAGACTGCAGCAGTTGTTGGTGGCAGCAGTTGTTAATATGTGATCCCTGATCAGCTTGTTCAACTCCGTCAGTTGGTCTATAAATACTGAATCTGCTGGCTTATCTTAAACTCTAACCCCAACGTGTCACCTGAAGTCAGCATTCTGTCTTATAAAACCCAAGCTGAACCTCATCGTCTAGCCACCGAGGCGCTTTTTAAAACTATTAAAAGTCTGAGTTACAGTTAGCATGTGGCACACTGATGCTAACCTCTAAACCACAACATGGCTGCCACTGCTGCAGCCTGAATATTAAAAAGCAACTAAACTGGACCAGTGTGGACCATCTCCCAGTAACACACTGGTCCTCTGGTTATTAGCAGCTGCCTGGTGAGGCACCTGTGCATGTGAGTGAAACATGTGTCTCAACAGCTACCAACAGTTTCAGCTAACTGAAGTATCAGGACTGTTGCTATGGTTAGCTGCAGGTTAATTAACCTTGAGCTCTGTTATATAGTATAATAAAGATTGAATTAAACATGTTTCTGAAACATCAATATTATTTTATATATATATATATATATATATATAGATGTATATGCAGTTTCAAATAAAATGATTCATTTAACTCTGAAGACGTTATCTTTAAATCTTCTAATCTTTATTAACAAAAAAAGAGAAATGTAATTTAATTACACTTAAACTGAATCTCTGCTCTTCATTACTGAGGCATTATGGGTAAAATCTCATCTTTTGATTTTCATGATAGACACAAGTTAACAGTCACATCATAACCATCATCATCATCATCATCATCATCTGTGAGGGATAATGTGACCTTTGACCCTCCACACAACATAGAGCATCAGCAGTCAGCCACACCTGCTCAGGGCACGTTTGGTTTCAAACATAACAACCAGTTTCAGAGAGTGTAAACGACTCGTTTTACTATCAGACTGTGATCCATTTGGTCGATAACATATGAAAAACCTACACCAGCTGCACGTATAATTTTACGTGCAGCAATAGCGGAGGGCTAAATATAATGTAGTAATGTAATATATATATATATTATATATACACTTTTTGACTAATGTCATTCTTGAGTTACAATGCTTTAGTTATTTTTAGGACGTGTGATTCTACAAATACGAGTACATTATTATTATTATTATTATTATTATTATTATTATTATTATTATCATCATCATCATCATCATTAATGCTGTAACTGTTACTTAGTTTTTCATAACTAACGTGGTTATTATTATTATTATTATTATTATTATTATTAATATCGGCTTTGGCAAGATAAGTATTATTAGTGAAATGAAATTGAGAGAGAGAGTATCACTTTAACAGCAGCACAGCAGGTGTACTACAGAGCACCCACACGGTGCGTTCAGGTGCATTCAGGTACAACGCAGTAAAATCTGAAGGTGACATGGATGGTGCCTTCAGTCGGCTCAGATTCCGGACTCACATAAAGACTGAAATACTCAGTTTGATTCTTATTTTTTATTTTGTTTTGTTAAAGGTGATTTTTCACAAAGGTCACAGTTCTTAAATTCTGGTTCTGGTAGTCTTAGACCTGGATCCAGTTAAAACCTGAACTCATGATGAAGACTTATTTGGCCAAGTTGGAAATGTTTTAACTCAATCAAAATGTAGTTTATCTGGAGATAAACAAGAAATCTCTGGATTCAAACTACACGTTGTTGTGAACACACACAGCCGTCACAGTTGGTTCATTATTTCATGCCATGTCAGATTCATGTCTATTCGTCCACACACACACACGGAAACACACACACCTCTCAGTCTTACCTGTTTCACTTGTTTATTCCCAACAACTTCTCTGCAACGCGTCTGTCTGCCTGCCTCGCTGTCTCACAGCCACTCCAACTGTCTGTCTGCTGTCTTCTGGCCTCGTCTTGCTTCGCCTCTCTGACTGAAACCTGAGAGGTCAGGTAGTGTGTCATCACACACACACACACACACACACACACACACACACACACACACACACACACACACACACAGACACGTGAAGTCACATGTTTATTAGTTGCCATCAGGCCTTTCAAAAACATTTGTTAATTTTAGAAATGAATTACCTAAACATTTAAAACACATGGAAAACTTTGGAATCTAAAGTTCTGACACTGGCATCAAAAATAGATAATATATAATAGATTCAGTTTTGTTAATCAACACTTCAGGAGGTATTTTTTAGCATGCATAGTTTCTCTCTCGTACCATCCTGCCTTCCCGATATCAGCTGTTCTCACCAGAGCGTCTATCCGGTGACACTCCTCCACCGCTGGCCTTGGCCACTCCATGTCTTGGCTAGTGATGTAGTTTGTGAAACACCAGTGTGGGTTGAGGCCCCTGAAACCTCTGGCCCAACAACAGCTCCTGGTCGCAAACACACAAGGAAAACTAATCATTCGGCTCCTCAAGCCAAGCCCAGATGTCTCTGCCAGCTCTGCTCATCCTGATCAACCATCTGTCAGAAAGTGCTCTCACATCAAACCTACAGTCTCTGGAGAATTCTGCTCAGGCACTAGATGCCCTCCACTAGTCTCTGGAGGACCCTCAAGTCTCCTCAGCTTCATCAGCAAAGCTTACTACCTCTCAACTCCTGCTGATTCAGGCACTGGCAGAACATTTTACAGGTATAGTTACAGTTTTTCTCAGCTGCTTTGGTGCATTTGTAAGACCAGAAAATGACTTGTTCAACCTCCACATCATTTACATTTACTGACTTCCATTTGAGGACCAACATAAAAGCATCAAATACAGCACGAGATCTACAACTGTCAACACATACTGGTAAGAGCTAATACATCTCACATCATCTGTTCACTTGTGCACATCATAGAAGCAATTTCTCTTTATTTTAAACAAAGTGAAAATGCTTTGATAGACTGATACAAATGATTATGTACAATTGTCTGCCGTTTCCTACATTACCAATTGCTCATGTGATGCTGATCACAGCTTATTATCCCCGTCTCTGTTGAATAGTCTGACCCCTGAAAACATCATTGCATAAGGTGACACATGCAAAACAGCTGAACACGTTGTCAGAGTTAAAGAAAGTCAAACTTCAGTCATATTCCTCGCATACAAGTCTGTAGCTGGACTAAACGTTGTAAACAAGGTAAGAATAGAGAACAAATCACAACATGCTACAATAACAGCCGTCAGACCATTCACCCGCCATACACAGTCAACAGTAACAATACACAGTGAGCAGGAAAGAGTGAAAAGAGAAGATTCAATTTTCAATTCAATTTTATTTATATAGCGCCAAATCACAGCAACAGTTATCTCACAGCACTTTTCATAAAGAGCAGGTCTAGACCGTACTCTATGATGCTATTTACAGAAGCCCAACAGTTCCCACCAAGAGCAGCACTAGGAGACAGAGGCAAGGAAAAACTTCCTTTAAGAGGCAGAAACCTCGAGCAGAACCATGACTCAGGGTGGGCGGCCGAGAGAGAGAGAGAGAGAGAGAGAGAGGGAGAGAGAGAGAGAGAGAGAGAGAGAGAGAGAGAGAGAGAGAGAGAGAGAGAGAGAGAGAGAGAGAGAGAGGGAGGCAGGGAGAGAGAGAGAGGAATAGAGAGAAAAAGAGAGGGATGGAAGGAGAGAGAGGGGAGGGAGGCAGCCTACACAATATCCACACAGAGGTACAGACAGTAAAGGTGATGTTGCTATAGACTAAATGAAAAATAGTACAGATATTTATAATAGTGTTAATGGTAACAATCATAATGTTAATGATTATAATAACAATAATAACAATAGGACTAGTAAC
>NC_060151.1:33029789-33059408 GCF_021292245.1 Micropterus dolomieu
CAATCATAATGTTAATGATTATAATAACAATAATAACAATAGGACTAGTAACAATAGTCGTTGCAGCAGAGGGTGTCGAGCAGGAACACGGGGGCAGCAGGTGACCCGCAACCACAGATCCAGACTCCACAGCTCCAGAGCCAGAAAACCTGCAGGAAGTGATAGGAGGAGAGAGGAGAGGGACGAGAAAGCACAAGACTACCGGAAAGGGGAGAAGTTGTGTTAGTAACATGCAATAATGGGATGAGGTTGCATACAGAGGGAGAGGAAGTAGAGGAGAGAGGAGCTCAGTGCATCATGGGAAATCCCCCGGCAGTCTAGGCCTATAGCAGCATAACTAAGGGATGGTTCAGGACTCACCTGAGCCAGCCCTAACTATAAGCTTTATCAAAGAGGAAAATGATGGATGTGTGTGTGTGTGTGTGTGTGTGTGTGTGTATATATATATGAAGTTTGTCCATCTGAATATCTGGAGTGAACCTTGAATATTTTGAATGAAAGTCTGAATATATGGAATGAAATGTGATGTCATGACCACGTTGGCAACATCTTGTGTTTTCGGGGTGAAGTGTGACACTGTGAGTGAATCAGCAAGAAATCCAGTGTCAGCTATTTGGAGCAATAAAGAGATTAGAAACACACTGGCGAATCCATGTACGAGCCAAAATACTGGAGAACATGTCCGGTACCGTTCTCCTGATTAAGAAATGTGTTCTCTTTCATCATGGAACCTCCCAGGCCAGGCAGGTCCTGTTTATCAGGCAAACTGAAATACGCCTTTAACCTCACAGGTGCCCCCCACATCAGCCCCCATCTACAATCTTTGTCTGTCCACCCAAAAAGGCTCCAGGACACAGGCAGCAACAGTAGAATACAATGCATTTGAATTGTTGTTTAAAGAGTAAGATCCTGTGTTTAACCAGAATATGGCTCTCTTCAAAGCCACCAAACAAAAAACAGTCATTTTAATGTTACAGCTGCCAGAAAATTGCGTGACACACACACACAGACACACACTCTTTACAGCAACGCTCAGCTGTGCTTTATGCTCATGTTGTGAACATTTGCATACACTTGTCAGCATTGTATTTTAGTATTATTGTATTTATTTGTATACTTTGTATACTACATTTTTTGATCTCCTTAATTTATATATATATATATATATATATATATATATAAATATATAAATAAAAGTCTTCCACGATGAAAGATAATAAATTATGGTTCCCAGGATTTTGGCTTGTACAAGCATTTGTAATCTCTTTGCTGCTCCAAAGAGCTGACATTAGACTTCTTGCTGATTTGCTCATAGTGCTACTAAATGTGTCCTGAATTGATGAAGATATCTGTTGTGATGTGGAAGAGAATCTGCGACCGGACAGACAGGCACACCAGCCTTACGGCTGTTTCCATGGTTCCATTTCTAATTTTATCAATTCTACCGTTGTGCTATGCGGTGCTGTAAAACACTCCTGTCTTTTTCTTTTCTCTATGACAATGACATGCTCTGTCAACTAATTACAGTTGAACAGTAAAAACCGTGATCCCTGTCCTGTTTCCTGCAATGTATAACTTTGTACTGGTGAAAGTGATCTATGCCGTACAGAAAAAGTGCAGCCTTGTGCATTTTCAATCATTGTCATCCAAACTTTAGCCGTTGTCTCCATCAGAAAATACTTTTAGAGTACACTGCTATACTGACAACATTTTGACCATCTAGTTCATGACACAAGGACTTGTCATTCTGATGCATTGACATGTTAACTGGCCTAAATATGTACTTTTGAGAGATAGACTTGGATTGTGAGCAGGTAAACCACTGAGTTGTGCTGTTTGTGAGACCCGTTTTGAGAAATGCACTTACTGTTTTGAAAATGTTAATGATGATTCGAGAAATGCACCAAAGTGAGTGAGAAAAACTGTAAATCTATTGATCACCAGATTCTCAAGATGTATTATGACTGAATTCGTAGTGGCTTTTGGTGTTTCTCATGTTGTCATGTGCTCTGTCTACCCAGAGCAAGAACTGGTTCTGATTGGTAACCTTACGGGATGGGAGTATTTGTTTTCACCAATACACAAAGCCAGCAAAGCAGCACTCTGCACCTCCCAAACAAACATGCACTTGAACTGGTCTGTTTTGGACACTGAATTGTTGGCCGTGTTTGTCATGCATGACACATGTCTAAAACCCTCCAGCGTGTTCTATGAAATCTAGACATAAAATGTCAGCTACTCAAACAGGAGCTCAATAAAAGGTCATTTAATTGGCTTACACTACTGTTCAACCAGAGGTTCATTCAAGACTACAGACCTGCTGTGGCAGCCCCCCCACACCTCACCTCTCTGGTGCACTACTGCGGCAGATATGGCATTCACTAAATTAAACAACTGCTCTCCTCTGCACCTGTAGTCATCCATCCGGACCTCTTTACAGTAGATGTAGATGCTTTGGACTCTGGGGTGGGGGTGGGGGGTTCAAAGATTGTCCCTTTAGGAACAACATTATGATCTGGGAAACTGAACTGTGGGCTGTGGAGTTTGAGCACCCATTTGGGGTCTGGACTGACCATAAAAACCTTTCTTACCTCCACCCCATCAAGAGGCTCAATGCTCATCAGGCCTGGGCTCTGCACCACGAGAAAAGGCTTAATAGCCAATGGTAACTTACATGTGATCAACCTCCTTTATCCGTCATGGTTGGTGATTTATTGTTTTATTGTAGAAAATACTTAATGGCTTATTTCAACAACCCGAAACATAAAACGGTGTTGAAACAGTATCAAATTACAAACTGTGTCTTATTAAAGTATCATAATGTGTGTCTGTGTTGCAGGATCTTGCTAAATGTGGTTGATGGATTTTATTGTTTGAGTTTGAGAATGTGCGCCGCTTTAAATGTTGCCGCAGCAAGGAATTGTGGGACGGCATTCTCTCCTTTCCTTTCGTAAAGGATGGTGCAGTGTACCCTATGCTAAAGGAGATATGAAAGGAAGCATTGAGGCACCTTTCCTTAGCTTTTAGAGAATTCGAACAGCTGTTATCACGGCTGCCACTGAAATACTTCCGGTTCACTTCACTCAGTCAGAACCTTCCTGAACAAAAAAGACTTTTCGAACCCAGCCGGTAAGTCAACCCAGGGTTTCCCAAACCAGCCGTGAGCTGGAAGCAGTTGGCAGCAGATGACCAATCACAGACATGAACAAGTCCACTGTCAGCGGAGCGTCATATTTTACAAACTGTAACACTACAGAAATACAACCTAGTCTAAGTAGCACGGCTGCAGCTGACACATGCTGGGGGCATCACGACGCACTCAAATAGTGGTTGAAAGACTGAATGTCAACATTTAGGTTGCTGAAAACTTACCTCATTACCTGCAGCCACATCGCAGGAGGTGACCTGCCTCTGTGATAGACTTTAAGATGTCTGCTGGTGGTTGCGACGTGAAGGATGCCATCCACAGACCAACGGGCCAATCAGGACCTGGAGACAGAACTGCTCAGGGTTTGGACTCAGCACCCATCCTCCTGGAGCAAACAGCTGCTGTGGGTGGAACATGCCCACAACTCCCTGACCAGCTCTGCCATAAGTATGACACATTCATGTTTCATGGCCCAGTTCCAGTCCACAAAGCTTGTTCACAACACCTATGCAGATTTGGATAGGGTTTAGGTTTAGGATTTAGATCCTGTTTGGTTGCTGTCTCTGTCCCCTTATCCTGATTCTGGTCTGTGTCTGCTCTGATTACCTCGTGTGTCACAGCTGTGGCTGATCACCCTGCCTGGTGTGTGCTTCAGTCTCAGTATTTTAGCCCTCAGTTCTGTTTCTTGCCATCGTTTGTCCAGTGCTCCCTGCCTGTCTTTGAATGTCCCCCAGTTTTGGATTATGCCTTTGGATTTTGAACCTACTTTTGTTTGGACGTCTGAACCCGTGTGAGCCTGTTCACGTTGTTCTTTTGTTTAAATAAATCACTAGTGTTGCATCTTGCTCGTTTGGGTCCTAACCTGCCTCTAAGCTCAGCTAATCCTGAACAAATGTTTGCCGATGTTTTAGGTAACCGAGTTGATCCTGCTGACAACAGGCTCCTTTTTTATGTTATGCATAGTTTATGAATCTTGGGTAGTGCGTAAAAGCATGGGATGGCTTCTCTGGGATACTAATGATTTTCTCCTTCTGTAGTATTTTCTTGAATCCGCTGATATTGATATGTATTATTCTGACTGAGTAGTGTGAGAAGCCTGGCATGGCAGTCTGCTGCATTTAGGGACACAGTGCATCTTCCTTTATCAGGAGATACAACGGTGATTTAAAAAAAATCTTTGCTCTGTGAAATCATGGCCTTCCTTTCCTGGATGGTGAGTTTGGAAAGGGCTGCCGACACCTTCAGCCTGAGCTGTTCTGCTTCTGTCCTCCTTCTTTATGGCTGATTCTTTTGCCGTGAGGAGGTCAGCTCTTCGCAGATTTTATATTTTGGAATTTCCGTGTCGTACTTTTCTGGCTTTTGGCGTGTTGAGATACTGTTCCAGTCATCTGTTCAGGACATGTGGGTGAAGACTGAAGTGAGTTTGAAGCTTGAAGTGAGCGCCACACGGTGGTGAGTTCCATCACTCACACATCACTGAGACCGGAGACCATACTGACTCAGTTTAAATGTCCATTACAGTCACTTCCTCACAGGCCAGTTCTTGATTTCACTGCAGCAAACTTCAGAACAAAAGTTCTCAGCTGACACAAGAACAAGAACAAGAGTCCGTAGATCAGCTCCTGTCGGACGCTGCCACCAGCTGGCGAAAGACAAGAAGTACAAAACAAAAACAAGAAGTGGAGGGTATGTTTTTCTGCTGAATGATCTTAAAATGTTTCTACAAGCACCTTCTTAGTATTTTTGCAATTTTTAGTTAATACATTTTTTTTGTCAACTGAAACTTTATCCCCTACAGCAACACCTTCCTTTCTCCATCACCTGGTTCTCATACCAGTCCCCTTACTGCAGTCCTGTACCTCATCATAAGTCCTCTGTCCTGTAATCCACCTGCTGCCTCCGTTTGTTTAAGCCTGTTTCGGACGTTGGATTCAGTAAAGGGTCACTAACACTGATCGGTGGGTCTGACTATCAGGACACACTGACTTTGGGCCTGAGGTCTTCACAGGCCAGATGCTAACATTCCTGTAGTTCAAAAGGTCAAACCGTTGACGTTCATTATTATGAAACCAAACTGCAAAGCTGAATGTGAACCATTTGTGTTTGTCATCTATCAGCTGAAACAATGAGTGGGTTAGCCACGCTGCTTTGATCAGCAGGAGAACCTGGATGTGTTTCACCAGTTTTTCAGATGTATTAAAGGCGTCGTGGCTAGGAACAGGTGTTGGGCCTCACATCCATGGCAACAGCCTCCGGGTCACTGAGGAGCCTGGCCATGCAGCTTGTCTACACAAAGAGGGTCGGAGAACAATGGAAAGCCCACACGGCCCCTGGCCAGTTAATTCACACCAACCTGTGAACTCTTAACTTTTAAAACCAAACCAAAGGTTTGTATTGGCTGAAGCTTTCAGGGGGCGGAGTAATCCCAGAAAGTAGAGCCATTTTGTCAACGGAGGTATTAAACCAAGGGGGTAAGACACAGTTGAAAAAGTGAAGCCGACCAAAACCCGCACGGATGGTTCCATGTAGGCCCAAAAATGACGTCAAAACCCTGTGACATCCCGTCGCACACGAGAGATGTAACCGTATTGCTTAGATTATAAACTTTCCGTCTATCTAAAACAACTATTCGGCGATCAGTGACGCTGCGTTGGTGTTTGGCAGGTGAGCCTCATAGGTGGGCTGATTAATCAGTGACGATCCTAGTCAGACAAACACACTGAAAAAAGAAACTTTTTGTTGGTGCAGCTATGCAGCTACCAGAATTACAGCGTTTCTGCCGTTGCTTTACGTCATCAAACCACGGTTATGCTGGCGATCATGCTCAGTAGACATTGGTGCCAACAGGAAGTAACCCTGTAGTAGTATTTTATTGGTCCAAAACTGGCTTCACTGCTCTCCATTCAAATCAGCGGGATGGTCCAGTAATATCCTATGTATAAAACTGAACACCTCCGAACCCTTGACACCATTCCCAGTTCTTCACGGGACTGTAAGGAGGTAAAACAAACCCTGTCTTTCCACATCTGCGTAAGCTGTGATAGGAGACTTTTCAGCGCTGAACTTTCTTTGTTCCTGAATACAGACTTCACTCACCGGACGAGCAACTCCGTTTTCTTTTTTCTACCTCTATTGTTTTTTCTTTGTGCTACCAACACAATTTTGGATCCCTAAAGAAACTGTTATACACAAGATAACGTTTCATGCCTGCAGAAGAAGACGGATAAACTCCGTGCTTAACTGAGAAGATCACCTCCGTGTTCTACCTTCTCAACCAAGGTCGATTTCACTGATTCCTGTTGCTGCCGCCTAAGAATCAGCTGTGCCGTTGAAACTACCGGCATCGTCAGAACCGTGGCGAGAGGAAATTTCCCAAAAGGACTGACGCATCGACTCGCTACCAAAGCGACACGTAACAGGCTTTAGTCAAAGTTCTATAACGTTTTTATTGTAACTTGTACAAGCTTCATGTGGTGAAGATCTGTTCCAAGGGATATTTTAAGACCGCCGTGTCTTGTTTATTGCTGTGTGTTTTCCGTTGTTTGTGTCCGGTACCACCCGCTGCGCCGTGACTGCTTTGTGGTACTGTATATTGTATATAGTTTCTCTGTGCCTTTCTCTCCTCCTGCTTACTAACCCCACATGCACACACCACTTGATCTCTGAAGCTAACTAGACCTGTGACCCACAGCAGGCTAGCATCAGAGCTCTCCAGTTTATTTTAGTTCAGGGAGAGTGATTTTCCGCCATTTTAATCCTGAAATCACATGGTTTGAACCACCATCTTGATTCCAAAATCAGCTAGCCTCGAGCCCGATTCTGAACTATATCTGCGACTACTCACGTGGTCGGATCCATCCCCCTCTCTCTCCCCCTCTCTCCCACTCACGCACACACACATGCTTGCTGGATTGTTGTATGTTTTTGTTGTATTGGCTTTATTTCATTTTGCTTAGAATAGTTAATAGTGATTTACTTGCTAAAGTTGTTGATCGTTGATTTATATCCTATTATAATTTTAAGAAGTCGTTGCCTGTGATTATTTGTGTATAATTTTGTAGTAAGAGTTGGTTGTCACGGCCAGTGTACGGACTCACCCCCCTCTGTTTGCCATCTGTAGGTGGACAAACCCTCTTTCAGCCTGATCATACTTGGCTCATATTTGGTTATTGGTCCCTGATTCCAGGGTGGTGCCCCGTATTTATTCATTATAATTAATCATTTTGAATATTAATAGTTTTTATTGATATTTGTAGAATATATTTGATATTCAGCTAATAAGCAAACCTGACCATGTGTTGAAAACCCCAACACAGGGGAGAAGGCCACTAACGTTAAATCAGGTAAGACACACAGGGACACACAGAGAGACAGGACAACTTGGAAATGAACTTTAACTTGTTAACAACAATCAGCTGTGAAATCTGTGACAGGTTCAGCTCAGCTGTTTCTACTTAAAGGAACATTTGAACCTGGAAGAGAACAGGCGATGGCTTTTCTAGTTAAGGCGGTCTCAGTAGAAAAGAGTTGATGGGTTTTCTATTTAGGGTGGCGTCAGGAGACAGCAGTAAATGTTTTTTATTTAAGGTGGTCTCAGTAGATGTGTGTTCTGTGTGGCTTCAGTGGAGGATTGTGGAATTTGTTTCAGATCTATTTACAGTTTGTCTCTCTGCAGCAGAAATCCTGAGAGGCTTCGTGCAACAGTTCATATCTGACCGTAAATGGACCTGCCGGACTATGAGTGTAGCAGGTATTTAAACGTCTCACTGAGGAAGCTCCTCTGCTTCCTTCACTCACCCTCTATGATCTGAATCTCCTCTCTTACTGTCCATCTGTCCGTCCATCATGCCGCCCAAGAAGACCGAGCAAAAGAAAGAAGCAGTTAAAATCTCTCCAGAACAAGAAGCGGCTAAAGATCCAGACTTCGACCCACTCAGCATCAAGGTCTGTCTGAACCAATCATTTTCATAGAAAATTAGAAGATGATAGTTTTTTTTGTTGTTTCCATTCAAATTGTAAAATACGAAGTTCAGAGGAGGCGTTTTTCAACATGAGGTCGTCTTGACTGAATCGTTGGCTTCATGTGAAGAGCTCCTTCCTCCTTCAGTGTGGGCTGATCTCAGCTCAGTGTTTTCTTTCTTACTCTGTCAGATTGAGTTCAGCGCTGCTCAGATTGAAGGTAAAACAGCAACACACACAGTTTGATTTTCAGAATGTAAATGAGAAGTGTTTCCAGACTGATGTCATCACTAATGTCATCACTGACAGAGTTTAAAGAAGCCTTCCAGCTGTTCGAGCAAAGTCCACAGAACCAGATCTTCTTCTCTCAGTGTGGAGACGTGATGAGAGCGCTCGGACAAAACCCAACCAATGCTGAAGTCCTCCGAGTGCTGGGACGCCCCAAGGCTGAGGGTACACGCAGGGACACAGAGAGAGAGGGACACACACAGAGAGACACACAGAGAGAGACAGGGACACATAGAAAGAGGGACACACAGAGAGACACAGGGACAAACAGAGAGAGGGACACAGAGAGAGAGAGACACAGAGAGGGACACACACAGGGACACACAAAGAGAGGGACACAGAGAGACACAGGGACACACAAAGAGAGGGACACAGAGAGACACAGGGACACACAGAGAGACACAGGGACACACAGAGACACACAGAGAGAGACAGGGACACATAGAAAGAGGGACACACAGAGAGACACAGGGACAAACAGAGAGAGGGACACAGAGAGAGAGAGACACAGAGAGGGACACACACAGGGACACACAAAGAGAGGGACACAGAGAGACACAGGGACACACAGAGAGACACAGGGACACACAGAGACACAGAGAGAGAGGGACACACAGAGAGTGACAGTGACACACAGAGAGGGACAGGGACACACAGAAAGAGGGAGACACAGGGACACAGAGAGAGAGAGGGACACACACAGGGACACACAGAAAGAGGGACACACAGAGAGGGACAGGGACACACAGAGAGGGACAGGGACACACAGAGAGGGACAGGGACACACAGAAAGAGGGACACACAGAGACACACACAGAGAGACACAGGGACACACAGAGAGAGGGACACACACAGGGACACACAGAGAGAGACACACAGAAGTGACAGGGACACACAGAAAGAGGGACACACAGAAAGGGAGACAGGGACACACAAAGAGGGACACACAGAGACACACACAGAGAGACACAGGGACACACAGAGACACACAGGGACACACAGAGACACAGAGAGAGAGGGACACACAGAGAGTGACAGTGACACACAGAGAGGGACAGGGACACACAGAAAGAGAGAGACACAGGGACACACAGAGAGAGGGACACACACAGGGACACACAGAGAGAGACACACAGAAGTGACAGGGACACACAGAAAGAGGGACACACAGAAAGGGAGACAGGGACACACAAAGAGGGACACACAGAGACACACACAGAGAGACACAGGGACACACAGAGAGAGGGACACACACAGGGACACACAGAGAGAGACACACAGAAGTGACAGGGACACACAGAAAGAGGGACACACAGAAAGGGAGACAGGGACACACAAAGAGGGACACACAGAGACACACACAGAGAGACACAGGGACACACAGAGAGAGGGACACACACAGGGACACACAGAGAGAGACACACAGAAGTGACAGGGACACACAGAAAGAGGGACACACAGAAAGGGAGACAGGGACACACAAAGAGGGACACACAGAGACACACACAGAGAGACACAGGGACACACAGAGAGAGGGACACACACAGGGACACACAGAGAGAGACACACAGAAGTGACAGGGACACACAGAAAGAGGGACACACAGAAAGGGAGACAGGGACACACAAAGAGGGACACACAGAGACACACACAGAGAGACACAGGGACACACAGAGAGAGGGACACACACAGGGACACACAGAGAGAGACACACAGAAGTGACAGGGACACACAGAAAGAGGGACACACAGAAAGGGAGACAGGGACACACAAAGAGGGACACACAGAGACACACACAGAGAGACACAGGGACACACAGAGAGAGGGACACACACAGGGACACACAGAGAGAGACACACAGAAGTGACAGGGACACACAGAAAGAGGGACACACAGAGAGGGACAGGGACACACAGAGAGAGGAACAGAGAGAGAGAGAGACACAGAGGGACACACACAGGGACACAGGAAGAGAGGGACACACAGAGACACACACAGAGAGACACAGGGACACACACAGAGAGAGAGGGACACACAGAAAGAGGGACACAGAGAGAGAGAGAGAGGGACACACACAGGGACACACAGAGAGAGGAACAGAGAGAGAGAGAGACACAGAGAGGGACACACACAGGGACACAGGAAGAGAGGGACACACAGAGACACACACAGAGAGACACAGGGACACAGAGAGAGAGAGAGGGACACACAGAAAGAGGGACACAGAGAGAGAGGGACACACACAGGGACACACAGAGAGAGGAACAGAGAGAGAGAGAGACACAGAGAGGGACACACACAGGGACACAGGAAGAGAGGGACACACAGAGACACACACAGAGAGACACAGGGACACAGAGAGAGAGAGAGGGACACACAGAAAGAGGGACACAGAGAGAGAGGGACACACACAGGGACACACAGAGAGAGGAACAGAGAGAGAGAGAGACACAGAGAGGGACACACACAGGGACACAGGAAGAGAGGGACACACAGAGACACACACAGAGAGACACAGGGACACAGAGAGAGAGAGAGGGACACACAGAAAGAGGGACACAGAGAGAGAGGGACACACACAGGGACACACAGAGAGAGGAACAGAGAGAGAGAGAGACACAGAGAGGGACACACACAGGGACACAGGAAGAGAGGGACACACAGAGACACACACAGAGAGACACAGGGACACAGAGAGAGAGAGAGGGACACACAGAAAGAGGGACACAGAGAGAGAGGGACACACACAGGGACACACAGAGAGAGGAACAGAGAGAGAGAGAGACACAGAGAGGGACACACACAGGGACACAGGAAGAGAGGGACACACAGAGACACACACAGAGAGACACAGGGACACAGAGAGAGAGAGAGGGACACACAGGGACACACAGAGAGAGGGACACACAGAGACACAGAGAGAGAGCAACACACTGACACACAGAGAGAGAGACACACACAGCTTCCTCTTCCTGCTCACATACACCGCCATCTTTGATTGGCCTAAAATAAAGTTCAGCAGCTGGCATTTATGTTTAGCAGTCTTACAGTAGTTGAACCCCAGAACAAACACTTGTGTGGAGAAAACCTCGCCTAACTTAGTGAAAAGTTTCCCCAGCAACAAAAACAATGGTGGCAGGCGCACACATTCGCAAGAACAATGAAACAGTTTCTTTAACAGGACAAAAAGGACAGACGTCGCTCGCACCGGGACTGATGACAGACAGAAACGCGTTGACCGCCACGATCTCGTGCAACACTCTCCACTGCAGGTCAGCCACTCTCTTCGTCAGAGGAGGTTTGTACAGACTCCTCCACGCAGGTCGGACACCGACCGCCAAACCCAGACGTCCACGCCACGGTGTGTCGACTCGACCGTGGAGTTTTCCCTTGTTCAAACACACCACCATCAGTTTTTATAAGGCGTTCCCTTTTGCCTCCTCCAAGTTTAAAATGCAGCATGGTACATCTAAAAAAATCCCATCATTGTTCTCCAGATTGGGACTGACACATAATCCAAGAAAGGAATCGTCCGATTGAGGTTTAATCAGTCCGACCGTATACTCCTCCAACCTGACGGATTCATGTCCTGACAGTTTTGTGTCCAGTGCTCCAGCAGTCTAGCGATGGTTCTGACCAACCTCACACCCAGAGCAGCTGCCAAAGCAGTGGCATCCTTCAGCCTTGGTCCAGTGGCATCCACCACATAACCCAGCGTGAGCACTCGTGCCCGGCAGAACCGCTCCGTCACGGCCGACCCGATGATCCAAACGTTCCCCGTGCACCACTGGCTCCTCCAGCAGCCAGTGTAAGGAGTCACCGAGCACCCGTCTCTCCTTGATCAACAGCTTCCACACTGTGAACACTCCACGATAAAAAGGAGGCAACGACTGGAAACTCTGCTTCCTTACATCCATCAGGAACAGTTTTAATCCACAGCGATGGAAGTTCTGCAGGGCCCAACGCGCCAGAGAGCCAAAGACCAAGTCTTTTGGGCCAAATAGCAGTCTCTGGATGAACTGCAGCCGGAAAGCAGCGTCCCTGCTGGCCAAGTGAACAACTCCTTGTCCTCCCTGGTCTTTGGGAAGAAACAAAACAGACTGGGGAATCCAGTGCAACTTATCCCAAAAACAAATTAACCAAAACAGATTGGATCTTAGAGAGTAAATCAGAAGGGGGATCCACACAAGACAGTTTCTGCCACAGAGAGGAGGACATCAGATTATTAATAAGTGTCCTCCCTCTATAGGACATGCTCGGTAAGAGCCACTTCCACTTCTTTAATTGCCCTTCAACCTTTTCCAGCATGTTATCCCAGTTCTTCGACATCACCCACTCCTCACCCAGAAACACACCCAAATACTTTAACCCTACTGTCTTCCAGGCTAGCCCTCCTGGCAGAACCAGGTTATACTGCAACACATTTCCCACCACCACAGCTTCACTTTTTCCCCAGTTAACTAGCAGGAAGATATGCAATGCAAAATACCCACACTGTCTACCAAAACATCGATATCCCTTTGTGTGTTTAAAACAACCATTACATCATCTGCATATGCTGACAGTTTAACAGCTGAATCACACCCAGGAAAACACACCCCAGAAAGTTCCTGTCTGAGTCTATTGAGCAGAGGCTCTATAGCGAGGGAATAAAGCATCCCGACAGAGAGCAACCCTGCTGTACCCCTCTCCGCACATTAAAAGGCACCCCCAAACCCCATTCACCTTTAATATGCTCGCAACATCACAGTACAGAACCTGGATCATAGCTATGAAACCTGGGCTGAAACCAAAAGCACAGAGTTTCTGCCACAAATATTGGTGTTCAACCTGGTCGAAAGCCTTCTCCTGGTCTATGGAAATAAGGCCAGTATTCAAACCCACTGAGCCAGAGACATCCAAGACGTGCCGAACTAGAGTAATGTTATCACTCATTAACCTGTCGGGTACACAGTAAGTCTGGTCGACATGAACCACTTCACTCATCACCTCCCGAAGCTGCGAGGCGAGGGCCTTGAAGAGGATTTTATAGTCTCCACACAGCAGAGACACCGGCCTCCAGTTCTTTAAATCCAGCAGATCTCCTTTCTTCGGCAGCAAAGTTCAACGGCAGAAACCCTCTGCTCAGACTGTCCTGAAACACCTCCAGCAGATCTTCACCAACCACAGGCCAGAAGGTTTTATAAAAGTCCACAGGGAGCCCGTCGATGCCTGGAGCCTTACCGTTTCCGAGACTCATCAGAGCAACATACAACTCATTCAAAGACAGAGCATCGTCCAGCACAGTATTGTTATCTGCCCCCACCTGAGGAAGCCCGGCATAGAAAGAAGCAGCGGACTCTGCATCTTCCACAAACTCCTCTCTGAACAGTTCTTTGTAGAACGAGGTGGCGTACCTCCTGATCTCAGGGGTTCCTGTGATCGTAGCACCTTCTTCAGAGCGCAGAGAGTGGAGGATCTTTCTTTGACCGTTTTTGCGCTCTAAACCAAAGAAAAACTGTGATGGTGCATCCATCAGGGAAGCATTCATGAAGCGTGAGTGGACAAGAGCTCCCTGCGCTGTGATGCCCCACAGGTCGGCAGCCTTTTTGACTTTAAGAGCTTCAACATGGCCTTAATTTCCTGTGGAATCCACCAACGTCTTTAATTCCTAATTCCACTACGTCAATCTCTAGGTCCGGAAGACCCCTTGTAATGTGCTTGGTGACATTGCGAGTATATTGCTGACAAAAAAGCTTCACCTGAATATCTCACCACTGCTGCAACGATGGGAAACTGGACTTAGTGCTCCTGTGAATACCCCACACACACTCAAATGCCTATTTAAAAGAGTTATCATTTACAAGTCCAGTATTGAAGTGTCAATATGCGCTGTGCAATTTTACATTCTCAATATACAGTGCACTGGACAAGACAATGGTCAAAAAAACCTACAGGAGAGATGAGACACTGTTTAAAAATGCCAAAATGGTGTTTAAAACAACAAAAGCGATGGCCAAAGACAGCAAGTTATCTCTGGAATGACTGGACTGGACTCTGGAGTTTGCTGCCTGTCGTCCAAGTGAAAACCTCACCACACATCCATCAGCTCATAACTCTCCATCAGACGCCGGAGCTTGGCTGATGAAGCAGGATGAGGCTCTAGGTGATTTCGATCCAGTTTGGCATTTTCAGTGCAGTTAAAATCACCGCCCAGCCAAAAAAAATCCTCTGTACAGTCATGAAGCACATCACTCAAAACATCTAAAAACCTCATACTGTCACCGGCCAGAACTGGAGCATAAACATTTACAAAGATCAGTTTAGTGTGTTCATACTGAACCTTTTATCTTTAAAATATGCCCACTCATTATCTCCTCCACTTCAAAAGAGCAGAGACGAAACCCCTTTGAGAAGAGCACCCCCACCCCCCCACTGTTAGAGGCTTCATGGCTGAGGATAACTTCTCCAGGCCACTGCTTCTTCCACTCACTCTCCTACACCACATCACTATTAGTCTCCTGCACAAACATCACATCCAGGTTCTTTAACTCCATGAGTCTAAAGAGAGAAGCTGTTTTTATGTTGCTCCTCGCACGTTAATATTTAAAGAACCAATTTTTAAATCAGCCATAAAGGAGGGAAAAACTGACAGAATAACAAATACAACCTCAATCACGTGAAGAAACATGGTGGACTCAGTCATCATCTATGAGCTGAGCTTTGACTCTCGTCACTATTTTCTTAAGATGGAAAACCTCCTGGTCAGTGAAGCCTCGCTGTCTTTCCTCAGACATGCTACAGACCTCACAAACCCTCTGAGGTCAGAGAAGAACTGCTCCGTCTTCACGGCCCTGAGGCCCTTTTTCACCACTTCAACCTGGGATGCAGTCCACTCACATTCCTCCTCATCCTCCTCCTCATCAGAAAAATCCTCTGGCATTTCTTAGCCTTAGCATTACTCTGTTTTTTATTAGCACTATTTTTCCTTTTGCTGGTCCTCTTAGTCGGAACCAGCTCGTCAGCCATACTGTCAACCAGAACATCATCAGCCGCCTTGTTAATGTTCTCACTGCAACTAGCTTTACTGGCCTTACCTTCCCTTTTCTCTAACTGTACACTATCAGCTTCCTCATTGGCCTGAGTGTTTTTGCCATCATCAGTTTTATCTGCACTATTATTCTGTACAACAGAACTCTCCGTTACCTGCGGATCTGCCTCTGTCACCTGTGCGGAGTCTGCAGACGCACCCAGTGAGTCTGATTCAGCTGCAGGAGACACAACAACAGAGTCCACGCCACCCTGAAGCGGCACCGCGGCCCGATCCGCTGAACCATTCAGCCCTGCAGGTTCGGAGGCCAGCTCGGGCCCGCGTGGAACCGAACCGGTTCGTTTCTCTCCGGCGGGACAGACTAAATGACCCTCATCCCCGCACCCGAAACACTTCATGGTGTCAGATGTCGCAAAGACAACATAATTAAAGCCTTCAACTTTAAAACTGAACGTCAGATTTAAATCAGCGTCGTTATCCTTCAGGATCATAACTTGTCTCCTTTGACACACGACGTGCTTCAGCTTCAGTGACTTACAGCCCAGCAGAACCATTTTAACAGGAGAAATCAGCTGGCCGTAACGTAACAGCTCTTTAACTAGATCCTCAGATTTAATGAACGGAGGTGCGTTAGAAATAGTGATCCTTTTAGCGGGACTCACCAGTTGGCAGACCGGGGTGAAAGTGTGACAGATATTTATCCCTTTCTCTACCACGGTCTGAACTTTCGCCACATCATCCAAAAAAATCACTACAGCGCTGTTCATACGGGGGGCAGACATCACACTGTGAAAGCCTACAACCTCCCTGACAGCATAGCTGGCCTCCTCCACTGAACAGCAGACATGCAGGGAAACCCTCACCGCATGTCGGCGAGTTAGCTTCTCCAGCACCGCATGGCTGCCAACCACGGGCATGATGCCCAGCTGACAAACCCTCTACCCGAACACACCAACAACAAACAACAACTACCAACTACACAACATAAAACAATACCAAACAAAGATAGAAACTCACACGCTCTGTAGAATCACTCTGCACTCACACTCATGCATCCACTCAGAGAGGGAGAGAGAGAGAGACACAGAGAAGGACACAGAGAGAGAGAGACACAGGGACACAGAGACACAGAGAGGGACAAAGAGAGAGAGACACAGAGAGACACATGGACACACAGAAGTTACAGGTTTGGTTTAAGTTTTACGACTGTTGAACAGAAAAAAACTTTAAAACCTTTTCCGTATTTAGAAAGTTTGAGACGTTCCCCATGTTTCCTCTTCTTCTTCTTGTCTATTTTGGACAGACATGGGAAGTAAAATGGTGGACTTTGAGACCTTCCTGCCGATGCTGCAACATGTGGCTCAGTCCAAAGACAAAGTAAGATGAAGGGTTTCAGCTCAAGAGAGATAATTTATTGGTAAAAATATGTACTACTCACTCCGGGTGTGTGTTCATGTCTTAATGTGTGTGTGTGTTAACAGGGAACCTACGAGGACTTTGTGGAAGGCCTCAGAGTTTTCGATAAAGAAGGAAATGGGATGGTGATGGGTGCAGAGCTGAGACATGTTCTGGTCACTCTGGGTATGACGATCATAAAATGTGTTTTCCAAGAAACCATGCAAATGATTTTAAATGAAAGTGACACACTTAAAACATTTAAGTCACAACATCAAGTAAAACATTTTAACCCTCCAACATTAAACAAACCAAAGTTACTCAACGTTCATGTAAATATATGAGACCCGAGTCGGTGCAGACATGAGAGAATGTGTCACATCTTAGTCATTCAGTTCTTCTGCTTTTAGCAAGTATCTCAGAACACTGGTTAGTGAAAGTAGCTTCTATGTGACGCCTGTTATTCACATTGGTACACTCTGCTTTTTATCTGAAAAAGTGGTTGTTGATATTTGTTGTGTAAATTTGATCCTATAATCTGAGATTTTACCCTTCTGTAATTTATTACCCACACTGAGCATGCTCAGACTCTGTGACAACCTGTTGTGCATGTTCTGTGTAATCAGGAGAGAGGATGACTGAAGGAGAAGTGGACAAGGTGTTGGCAGGACAGGAAGATGCTAACGGATGTATTAACTATGAAGGTAACACACACATTAATGAATAGAAAACACAGAGCAGTGACATGATACCTGAAGGAAACTCTGTGCATCTCTCTTTCAGCTTTTGTCAAGCACATCATGGCTGGCTGAAACAACATGTGAGTGTGTTCTTTACTTTGTTTTAAAAGTAGAATCAATAGAATCTGGTTTCTGCAGTACAAAACTAGTCTGTCTGTGTTTTAGGTTGGGCTCTGTGTTCAGGAAGAAGTTCCTGCTCGGTTTTCCACCTGTCGTCAGTCTTCCATCTAAGATTCCTGATTTGGCAGTGAACACTTTCAGTATTTCAATTAAACATTGAGACATGTGTTTAACTTCCAGTGTTTCAGCTGTGGTTCTTGTCAGTCAAGTTCAATTCAGTTCAGTTAAATTGTATTTATGTAGCGCCAAATCACAACAACAGTTATCTCAAAGCGCTTTTCATAAAAGAGCAGGTCTAGACCGTACTCTATGATGTTATTTACAGAAGCCCAACAATTCCCACCAAGAGCAGCACTAGGCGACAGAGGCAAGGAAAATCTTCCTTTAAGAGGCAGAAACCTCAAGCAGAACCATGGCTCAGGGTGGGCGTCCATCTGCCTCGACCGTTTGGGGGTGAAGGGGAGGGAGAGAGAGAGAGGGAGGCAGCCTACACAATATCCACACAGGGGTACAGACAGTAAAGGTGATGTTGCTATAGACTAAATGAAAAATGGTACAGATATTTACAGTAGTGTTAATGATAATAATCGTAATGTTAATGATTAAAATAACAATAACAATAGGACTAGTAACAATAGTCGTTGCAGCAGAGGGGGTCGAGCAGGAACACGGGGGCAGCAGGTGACCACAACCACAGATCCAGACTCCACAGCTCCAGAGCCAGAAACACCTGCAGGAAGTGATAGGAGGAGAGAGGAGAGGGACGAGAAAGCACAAGACTACCGGAAAGGGGAGAAGTTGTGTTAGTAACATGCATGAATGGGATGAGGTTGCATACAGAAGGAGAGAAAGTAGAGGAGAGAGGAGCTCAGTGCATCATAGCAAATCCACCGGCAGTCTAGGCCTATAGCAGCATAATTAAGGGATGATTCAGGATTCACCTGAGCTAGCCCTAACTATAAGCTTTATCAAAGAGGAAAGTCTTAAACCTGCTCTTAAATGTGGAGATGGTGTCTGCCTCCTGCACCCAAACTGGAGCTTGATAGCTGAATCCTCTGGCTCCCAGTCTACTTTTGGAGACTCTAGGAACCACAGGTGCATTCTGGGAGCGCAGTGCTCTGGTGGGGTAATAAGGTACTAAGAGCTCTTTAAGATAAGATGGTGCCTGACCATGAAGAGCTTTGTAGATGAGAAGAAGGATTTTAAATTCTATTCTGGATTTTACAGGAAGCCAATGCAGAGAAGCTAAAACAGGAGAAATGTGATCTGTTTTCCTGGTTCCTGTCAGAACACGTGCTGCAGCATTCTGGATCAGCTGAAGAGTCTAAATGGACTTTTTCGAGCAGCCCGATAATAAGGAATTGCAGTAATCCAGCCTAGAAGTAACAAATGCATGGACTAATTTTTCTGCATCATTTTTAGACAGGATGTTCCTGATTTTCGCAATATTACGTAGGTGAAAAAAGATGGTCCTTGAAATTTGCTTAATGTGAGACTTAAACGACATGTCCTGATCAAAGATAACTCCAAGATTCCTCACAGTGGTGCTGGAGGCCAGGGCGATGCCATCAAGGGAAACTATATCTTTAGATAATGTGTCACGGAGGTGCTTGGGCCGCAGAACAATATCTGAGTTTAACATTAGAAAATTACAGGTCATCCAGGTTTTAACATCCTGAAGGAACATTTGAAGTTTAGCTATCTGCTATCAGTTTTATCTGGCTTGATTGATAGATATAACTGAGTATCATCTGCATAACAATGAAAGTTTATGGAATATTTCCTGATAATATTGCCTAAAAGAAGCATATATAAAGTGAACAGGATTGGTCCGAGGACAGATCCTTGTGGAACTCCATGACTAACTTTGGCGTACATGGAGGACTCAAGTACAAACTGAGGACTCATGTACAAACTGAAATCGATCTGATAAATAGAACTTAAACCAGCTTAGAGCGGTTCTTTTAATGCCAATGAAATGTTCCAGTCTCTGCAATAGGATCTGATGGTCAATGGTATCAAATGCAGCACTAAGATCTTATAAAACCAGAACAGAGACAAGTCCTTTGTCTGATGCAATAAGGAGGTCGTTAGTAATTTTCACCAGTGCTGTCTCTGTGCTATGATGAGCTCTAAATCCTGACTGAAAATCCTCAAATAAACTATTGCTCTGTAGAAAGTCACACAGCTGTTTAGCAACTGCTTTCTCCAGAACCTTAGAGAGAAATGGAAGGTTAGATATAGGTCTATAGTTGGCTAAAACATCTGGATCAAGTTTGGGCTTTTTCAGAAGAGGTTTAATTACAGCTACTTTAAAGTACTGTGGTACATAGCCTGTTGATAAAGATAGAATGATCATATCTAGAATAGAGGTGCTGACTAAGGGTAAAACTTCTTAAAGCAGCCTGGTCGGGATGGGGTCTAAGAGGCAGGTTGATGGTTTAGAGGAAGAAATTATTGAAGTTAGTTGGTAAAGATTGAGGGAAGCAAATCAGTCTAACCATATTTCTGGTTTTACAGCTGTTTCTAAGGTTCCTGAGTTTAGAGATAAGTCGGTGCCAATTTTGTCTCTAAAAGTTAGAATTTTATCATTAAAGAAGCTCATGAAGTCGTAACTACTGAGAGCTATGGGAATACTTGGCTCAATAGAGCTGTGACTCTCTGTCAGCCTGGCTACAGTGCTGAAAAGAAACCTGGGGTTGTTCCTATCTTCATCTATAAATGACGAGTAGTACGCTGCTCTGGCATTACGGAGGGCCTTCCTATAAGTTTTAAGACTATCTTGCCTAATTAAATGAGAATTTTCCAGTTTGGTGGAATGCCAATTCTTCTCAAGTTTCCACGATATTTGCTTTAATTTGCGAGTTTCAGTATTATACCATGGAGCTAACGTCTTTGTTTTAGTATTTTCTTTTTTAAAGGGGCTACAGAGTCGACATACTCTTAAATGTGGAGATGGTGTCTGCCTCCTGAACCCAAACTTGAGCTTGATAGCTGAACGCTCTGGCTCCTAGTCTACTTTTGGAGTCTCTAGGAACCACAAGTAACCCTGCATCCTGCAGTCGAGATAGTAACATATTTTCTTTTTTAGAGGGGCTACAGAGTCGTGTGTCATTCGCAGCGAGATGATTGAATTGTAACTATCAAGTACAATATGTTTTAAACATGAGTAGCTAACCTTAGCCTAGCTCATCATATCTGAGTGCACAAATGCACTGCCAGTCAAGCTTCATGACAAGATTAACGTTAGCTACCTGTTATACATGTCATTCAAAAAAACGGAGACAGCGATAGACTCCGTGACCTTGCCAACAGTAAATATAAATAATCATTAAATAATGCCATACTACATTTAAAAAGCATTTCTATTGAAATGAGCAACACAACGTCAACTTACCTCTATCTAGCCTGTACACGCTACAGCTCCGTCTCGAGAAAGTGGACGGAGCCGTCAGAGCGAGGGGATTGTGGGCGTGGCCATGCGTTCGATGCAAACCCATGATTGATCAGTCAAACCACCAATAGAATCTCTTATTTAGACCTTTTTTGACTCGCAATACTTTTCAACTTGCAAAACTCTCTCACTAGCAAAACGGTTGAACCTGCAAAACATTCTGACTCGCAAGGAAAACTTTTTAACTTGCAATCAATAAGGACAAATTAGCAATTAAAACTTTTTATGACACAAAAAAAGGCCTGTTAATTTTTAATTACAAACTTAATTTTTGATGCTCTCAAAACATTTTTTTTTTGCTTGCACTAAAAAGACACAAAAATACCTTCATAGCAGACACTGTCACTATAGGGTTTTCACTAAGTAACTCCTGGAAATGAGAGCTGCTCCTTCCCAAGTGGGATGGTGCCGTCTCTCCGGATCAGACCAGGTCTTCCCCAGAAAGTCTGCCAATGATCAACAAAGCCCACATCGTTTGCTGGACAACACCTCAACAACCAGTGGCGGAATGACAACATGCGGCTATACATGTCATCACTGGTCAGATTTGGCAGGGGTCCAGAGAAAACTACGGTGTCCGACATTGTTTTTGCGTATGTACACACCGACTCAACATCAATCTTGGTGACCTCCGATTGGCGTAACCGGGAGTCATTACCGCCGACGTGAATAACAATCATACTGTATTTACGTTTATCCTTAGCCAGCAGTTTCAAATAAGACAATGTCACAAATGTCACCCGCTCTGGCCCCAGGGATGCACTTAACAATGGCTGCTGGCTTCGCTAACTTCACGTTTCTCAAAATGGAGCTGCCAATGATCAGAGTTGGTTTCTCAGTGGGTGTGTCGCTGAGTGGGGAAAATCTGTTAGAAACGTGAACAGGTTGATGATGCCCCGTGGACTTTGAATGCTTACGACTATTCCTCCTTCGGACAGTCACCAGCCCCCCCCTCCTTCCTGGCTGCACAGGAGATGCCGGGGGACGGCTACCACAGGCTAACTCACACCGTTCCGCACCAACTACCGGGGACTGGCTAGCTACAGTAGCTAAAGACTGATCTACCAAGGTGCGGAGCTGGACTTCTAAATCACTGAGCCTCGCCTCCATGTCTACAAATAAACTACACTTATTACAAGTCAGGTTTAAGACGGCGCTGCCGACAGGTAGCTACAGGCGCATGCGCAGATGAAATTAATGTCACAAAACACCAAGGACATTTAACAAGTAAACATGATTAAACACATAAATGCACAAAATTTTGAACAATGTTTTGTCTCTCGTCATTTTACAATCATGTATATGTGAATGAAAAAATGTACAATGTGTAGTACCTAATGTTTATATATACACTGTTAAATAAAGGGTACACTTAAACAACACAATGTAACTCCGAGTCAATCACACTTCTGTGAAATCAAACTGTCCACTTAGGAGGCAACACTGATTGACAATTAATTTCACACGCTGTTGTACAAATGGAATAGACAACAGGTGGAAATTATAGGCAATTAGCAAGACACCCCCAATAAAGGAGTGGTTCTGCAGGTGGTGATCACAGACCACTTCTCAGTTCCTATGCTTCCTGGCTGATGTTTTGGTCACTTTTGAATGCTGGAAGGTTTGCTGTGTCTGTCAGCATAGTGTCCAGAGCATGGAGGCGCTACCAGGAGACAGGCCAGTACATCAGGAGACGTGCAGGAGGCCGTAGGAGGGCAACAACCCAGCAGCAGGACCGCTACCTCCACCTTTGTGCAAGGAGGAGCAGGAGGAGCACTGCCAGAGCCCTGCAAAATGACCTCCAGCAGGCCACAAATGTGCATGTGTCTGCTCAAACGGTCAGAAACAGACTCTATGAGGGTGGTATGAGGGCCCGACGTCCGACGGGGGTTGTGCTTACAGCCCAACACTGTGCAGGACGTTTGGCATTTGCCAGAGAACACCAAGATTGGCATATTCGCCACTGGCGCCCTGTGCTCTTCACAGATGAAAGCAGGTTCACACTGAGCACATGAGACAGACGTGACAGAGTCTGGAGACGCCGTGGAGAACGTTCTGCTGCCTGCAACATCCTCCAGCATGACCGGTTTGGTGATGGGTCAGTGATGGTGTGGGGTGGTATTTCTTTAGGGGGGCCGCACAGCCCTCCATGTGCTCGCCAGAGGTAGCCTGACTGCCATTAGGTACCGAGATGAGATCCTCAGACCCCTTGTGAGACCATATGCTGGTGCGGTTGGCCCTGGGTTCCTCCTAATGCAACACAATGCTAGACCTCATGTGGCTGGAGTGTGTCAGCAGTTCCTGAAAGAGGAAGGCATTGATGCTATGGACTGGCCCACCCGTTCCCCAGACCTGAATCCAATTGAGCACATCTGGGACATCATGTCACGCTCCATCCACCAACACCACGTTGCACCACAGACTGTCCAGGAGTTGGTGATGCTTTAGTCCAGGTCTGGGAGGAGATCCCTCAGGAGACCATCCGCCACCTCATCAGGAGCACGCCCAGGCGTTGTAGGGAGGTCATACAGGCACGTGGAGGCCACACACGCTACTGAGCCTCATTTTGACTTGTTTTAAGGACATTACATCAAAGTTGGATTGGCCTGTAGAGTGATTTTCCACTTTGATTTTGAGTGTGACTCCAAATCCAGACCTCCATGGGTTTATAAATTAGATTTCCATTGATAATTTTTGTGTGATTTTGTAAATAAAGGAGTATTTAATGAGATTATTTCATTCATTCAGATCTAGAATGTGTTATTTTAGTGTTCCCTTTATTTTCTTGAGCAGTGTATAAAAAAAATCCCCCTCTCACCCCTTGCGGGGTGGTATGTGTCATCTTCAAGTTCGGGTCCTCTACCAGAGGCCTGGGAGTTTGAGGATTCTGCGCAGTATCTTAGCTGTTCCTAGGACTGCACTCTTCTGGACAGAGACCTCTGATGTTTTACCTGGAATCTGCTGTAGCCACTCTCCCAGTTTGGGGGTCACAGCCCCCAGTGCTCCGATTACCACTGGCACCACTGTTGCTCTTACTTTCCACATCTTTTCTAGCTCCTCTTTCAGCCCTTGGTATTTCTCAAGCTTCTCGTGTTCCTTCTTCTTGATGTTGCTGTCGCTTCTGCTGTTTGTCGATCAACACGATGTCTGGTTGGTTAGCCATCACCAGTTTGTCAGTCTGGATCTTGAAGTCCCACAGGATCTTAGCTCAGTCATTCTCAACTACCTTAGGAGGTGTCTTCCATTTTGACCTTGGGACTTCCAGCCCATACTCATGGCAGATGTTCCTGTACACTATAACAGCTACCTGGTTATGGCGTTCCATGTACACACTTCCTGCCAGCATCTTACACCCTGCTGTTATGTGCTGTACTGTCTCAGGGGCATCCTTGCACAGTCTGCACCTGGGGTCCTGCCTGGTGTGGTAGAGCCCAGCCTCTATTGATCTTGCACTGAGTGCCTGTTATTGTGCCGCTATGATTAGTGCTTCTGTGCTGTCCTTCAGTCCAGCATTTTCCAGCCACTGGTAGGATTTCTTGATATCAGCCACTTCTTCTATTTGTCTGTGGTACATGCTTGGTGTACAGTCTCAGGGTGCTGGATTTGGGGTGAGACCTCATGGTTTCTTTTATGTACCCCAAGGTATTTGTAGCTGTCCTGAACATCTGCAATGTGGCCTTCTGGTAGTTCAATCCCTTCGGTTATGATCATCTTCCCTCTTTTTGATACCATGCGACCACACTTGAACGAATGACATTCGAATGTCGTTGCTGTAGATCCTGGTAGTGTGGATCAGTGAGTCGATGTCTAGCTCATTTCTGGCATACAGCTTGATGTCATCCATGTAGAGGAGGTGACTGATGGTTGTTCCACTTCGGAACCGGTATCCGATCTGGCTGAGGGGGTTCAGGCCTATGCAGAACAGCAGCGGTGATGCATTCCAGTATCCATGTATGTGGCATTGAGTCGTAGCAATCCAGGTGGTGCACAGATTGGTCTTGCAGTCTCGAGTGACTGCTCTATCAACCAGTATAGTATAGTAATTCTATTAAGTTAATTCTTGTCATTTATGGACATGTTTAGAGTTGTGAATCTACTAAGAGCAGCACTGAGGAACTGCCGATATTTTCACCACTACCAGTGAGTGAAATAATTATTATTGATAGATGTTCTATACATAAATACAAACCTCATTTCCAAACAAAGTTAAAATCACATGAATCTTTATTTACCTGAAAAAAGTAAATATTTTCAACAATTTTACTGACCAGCATGATTGTATTTTTTAAATATAAAAAAATCATGCGTTCAACACACACTAACCCTTCTTAATGAATTATTATTTTTGTGTGTCTCATTCACAATAGTGCAATCAGGGAAAATGCAGGAAACTGACATACCCAACAGAATTTGACAGGCTCTCAAGAATCCTTTTTCATAAAGACCTGGAGAAAAAGTTTATAAGACGCCAAAGGGTAGGGTTTTGGAATGTATTGTACTGGAAATGCATGTGAGTTATAACATTTATTTAAGTTCATTTATCCAATCTGTACCAAATTCTTTATAGTCCTGCCACTCTGTAGCCATCTTGGTAACGCCTCTGGCCTGTCATTTCAGACTATGAAGACCAGGACCCTATCTAAATGAATGGGGAGTGTGCCGGAACCGCACTTTCACTGGGAAATAAAAACTGCATTTACAGAATCAGTATCAACATCTGCTTCAAATCACAGAAACAGTTTGATGACTTTGCCCTAAAATAAGGTTTAAAAAATGTTTTTTACGTACATGTTTTACTTGTACAACGTACAAACGCAGTTGACCCTTGTGTGACCACAAGATTGGCTGAAATATGTTTCCTGCCTCGGTTGTTAAAAGCAGACAATTGATTTTCTAACGGGAGGAACAGGATAATTGCCATCTTTGGCCTTAGAGGCTTTTCCTAGACAGTTGTATAGAAGATTTTTTGCTGTCTATACCCACAGATTAAAAATGTCCTACAAGAGTTGGTTGAAGTTGCAAAGGAATTGCACCTCGAAAGATACTAAGGAAAATCTGTTTTTGGCCAACATCGTTTTATAAGAAAGACAGCTGTAACTAATGTATTTGAATAACCACATCACACCAACACTGTCATTACTCATCCTGTTCATAAGCCTTTTGACATTTTTCATTTCAGTGTGCCATTTCTTTAGTAGTTGTACTCCTCTAGGCTCTTTGTCATGGCCATTTACCACCACATGGTTGTTGTGGTGGCAGCCTGGCTGACGGTGAGTGTCCTGTTTCTTTCTCCTTTTTTTCTTGCGATTCTGTTTGTCCCTTGTGTTTTGGCCTGCCTGCCTGCCTGTGTCTCCTTCTCTCCCCTTGCTTGTGTTCTCTCTCCCTCTCTCTCTGCTCCTGAGCCCAACTGACGATCCACACCTGCACCTCGTCAGCCTCCTCCTCTTCCTGCCACACCTGCAGGCAATCTCTGCCAGTACTTCAACCCCGGTTCTCCACACAACTGCTGCTTGATTGTCGTTGCTCCAGACCTGGCGCCATTGTTTGCCTCAAGCCTTTTTTACTTCATCTCTGTTTCCCTATTCTTGGTCTTGTCTTTTGTTCATTCGCATGTTTAAGTTTTCTTACCTGTTTTTTATCTGTCTTGTCTCTTATCTTAGTTCCTAGTCCTGTGCCTTAGTTCATGTCTTAGTGTTTTCTCCTGGTCTGTGTTAATGATGAGAAAAGTCACTCTTTTGGCAGACTCGGGTCACCAAATCTTGTTCATTAAAATGAACTAATGTTTTTGTGTCATTTTAATTTCGTTCATTTTAAGTAGTTTGGTTATTGTAGTGCTTCAACCATGAGCTGAAAAACAATACATTATGTAAAAATTATGTAAAAATTTAATACAGATTTACAGTTTATAAAATATTTACCTAAACAAAAATGCTGAGTTTAAAATTATAAACAAACAAAATAAGGCCTAAATGTAGAGATCTACCTACCACTAATTAAAAACAAGTGCATATGTCTGTCAGAATGTCAGATTTTTTATTTTTATTTTTTTTTAAAAGCAGCTAAGGAAATTAGCGCGCCAATCTTAAGCCTAGACTGAAGTTCATGCCAGGACGAAGGGCCATAGTAAGACAGACTCCCCTTTCCTGCTTCGGTCTTCATTCTTGGTACCTTACACAGTAGTCCGTCACTAGATCTTCAATGATATGTACTTTGCATATAAACAAATTTTAAACAGATATGAAGGCAGAAGACCTAAAATAGCTTTATAAATAAAAATGTACCAATGTAGCATCCTGCGCACTTTGAGTGACAGCCAATTTACCCTACTGTATAAGATGCAGTGATGTGTCTGATAGACAACATTTGTGATGAATCTGAGAGCCGCATGATAGAGGGTCAAGCTTCGACAGAGTAGAAGGACATGCAAATTGATAGATGATATCATCATAATCTAGCTGAGACAGGAATATTCCTGCAACAAGTGTTTTCCGTGTAGTCCTAAAAAAGCAAGATTTTAATCTATATAAGAATGCCAGAGTAAATTTAAGTTTTGTAGCAAGAGCTTCAATGTTTTTTAAAGGTAAAACCTCTGTCCAGCCAGATACCCAAGTATTTATTATCAAGTTCAATGGCTTCATCTTACAATGTGTTAAAAGCAAGAGCTGGGACTTAAATATCATCGCCTTTTTCTTTTTTGCATTTAAAAGTAGCTTTAAATCAAACAGGGCAGATTGTAATGACGCAAACTCTAACTACAAATTTGCACAGGCAATCTCAGATGTAGGGGCACAAGAATACATAATGGTATCATCTGCATAAAAATCATACTGTGAGTGTTTAAACTTACTGCAGACATTGTTTATGTAGATGATAAAAAAACAAAGGGCCCAGAACTGATCCTTGTGGGACACCCTTTTTTAGGACACCCAAGTCAGATGTTACATCCCCATGCCTTACAACTTGCGTCCATTCAGAGAGATAGCTGTGAAACCAATTTACAGCTCTATGCCCAACACCAATATTCAACAACGTTTTAATTAACATGAAATGGTCTACTGTATCAAATGCCTTTGCAAGGTCAATGAACACAGCCATACAGAATAACTTTTTATCAAAAGTATCAATGAATTTTGAAGAGGCAGAAACTGTACTGTGGCCAGATCTAAAACCAGACTGCATGTTGTTAAGGATATATTGTGAAAGCAGAAAAGTTTTTAATTGATCAGTCACTAAAATCTCCAAAACCTTTGCTAAAACTGAAAGATTTGAGATAGGTCTATAATTATTTGTGTCAAATGGATCCCCAGCTTTCAGTATTGGTGTGACATAAGCCTGTTTCCATGAAATAGGCACTGTATCTGTAAATGGAAAGGTTAAAGATGTAAGTGAGTGGCTTCAAGTCCATCTGGCCCCGCTGCCTTCTTGGAGTCAATGCTCTGCAAAACATCTGACTGAAAGAATGGCGCAAGCTCAAAGGTCAAAGAAGAAACAGAAGAAGAAACCACTTCCCCTTGTAGTGGCTGGGATCTAGGTTCAGCCAGGAATAAATTGTTCCAAGCTTCCTGTGAGTTGGGTTCGCCATGGAGAATTTCACCTTTTTATTACCTGGGAACTATGTTGAACAAGAGGGGTTTCACCAAATGTATCCCCAAAGATATGTCCTGCATTTTCAAAATGATCATTAAAAGCATTTAACATGTCCCTCTGCTCTGTTATAACAGCATTTCCTATTTTCAACTGGTGAGGGAAGCTGTTAACTTTCTTGTTCTGTAGTGCTCTAATAGTTTTCCAGAATTTCGAATGGTCATGCAAATTAATTGATTTTTGTGCCAAATAGTATTCAGCTTTAGATTTTCTAATGAGAGGTGTACACTGATTTCTAAGAGTTCTAAAAAGACGTCAATCGTTAGCACTCTGTTTTTCTAGCTATAGACCATTGATTATTTCTGGCATGGATGGTCAGCTATGTCTTTAGAAAACCATGGGTTGTCTCTGTTTTTTTTTTTATACTGAACTTCCTCATGGGGGCATGTTTATTTGCAAGCTTTGAGAAATATTGCTGAAAAGCTACAGCACATCAGTGGTAGGCATCAATTTATTTATCAATATATTTGATACCATTTCACCCTGGATAAATCTTGGAGGAAAGCTTGCTCCTTCAGATTTCGGTAATTTTGTACTCCTAAAACAACAATAGTACAATAATCACATAATTACTCATGTCATGTCGTGAAGTGGCACGGCTTAGCTCGGCAACAGGAGAGGGTAACATTAGCTCCACTCACGCAGGAGGTAGCGGATACTTTCCCTCTCCCACACACATGCACACGCCAGTCTTAGGTATTCCCACAGTCAACATGTTGTCAATAGCCTATTCAATTAAGCCTCTACTAAATCCTTCCATTTTCACAATCTTTCCTGAGTATACTACCAAACCAGCCATATATATATATATACACACACACACACACACACACACACACAC
>NC_060151.1:33059508-33065544 GCF_021292245.1 Micropterus dolomieu
ATTCAGGAGGCCTGATTATATGGTGTAAATCAGAACTGAGCCAGTCCATCACAGTTATTAAAAAAGAAGAATCTTATATATGGTTGAAAATTAACAAACAGATGTTTTTTGCTGAGCAACATGTCTACATGTGTGCCATCTATATACCTCCATCAGAATCCCTCTACTACAACCCAGATATTTTCTCTATTCTTGAGGAGGAAGTTAACCATTATAAAACCATGGGAAATGTATTACTCTGTGGGGACTTGGACGCTCGAACAGCGGAAAGAGCTGACACTATGAACACCCAGGGAGACAAACACTTACCTGGAAGCACCTGCTTCCCCCTCCCTGAATGTCCTGATAGAAAGAGCTTTGACAAGCTTACTAATACAAGCGGTATGCAGCTTTTACAGCTCTGCTGTACGCTGGGTCTGTACAGAGTCAACGGCAGGCTACGAGGGGACTCTCTGGGTCTGTACATAGTCAACAACAAGCTACGAGGGGACTCTCTGGGCCGCTACACTTACAGCTCAGCTCTTGGCAGTAGTACGGTAGATTATTTCATTACAGATCTAGATCCAGTGTCTCTCAGAGCTTTCACAGTCAGCCCCCTCACACCCCTCTCAGACCACAGCAAAATCACTATCTGAAAAGGGCTCAGTCTAAGTCTGGGACCCCTAGTGCCTGTGAACTGGTTAACAGCACATACTCAAACAGATGGACAATGGAACAAGATGGCGCCGCAGACGACTGCCTTGGGATTATGCTCCGTAGTGCTTTTTGTGTTTTTGTTAATTAACTCTGTTTTCTGCCATCCCTCTCTGGTAAAAGTTACCAGAGAGGGATGGCAGAAAACAGAGTTAAGAGCTCTTAAACATTGGACTTTCAACTGCTCATACTATTCCACCGCTCTTTATTGACCCTGGAACTTTCCCGGAGTTATTAGTTGGAGGACCGGCAGCTCTGTTTGGGATCCTTCGGAAACGGTGCAGGGGAAAATATGCAGGCGCGCTGGTTAAGTTGAGACAGCGGGGATTTCGCACTGCGCTCCCTTCAATCCACCTGCCGAATGTCCACTCTCTGGCCAACAAAATGGACAAACTGCTGCTCCTCAACAGAACTAACTTGGACTTCTGCAGATCTGCTGCCCTCTGTTTCACCGAATCCTGGCTCACCGAGCGCATCCCGGACAGCTCACTTCTGTTTCTATATAAACGAAGGTTGGTGCACAGATGTCACAGTGTTTCTACTGTAGGTTTGAAAAGCCCAGAGTCACACCTCTCCCCCACTCCAACACCATCTTCAAACAGTCACCTTCCCCCTCTGACCTCTCACCTGCACTCAAGATCTGTGAAGAGGACGTGAGCCACCTCTTCCAAAGGCAGAAGATCAGGAAGGCTCCTGGACCTGACGGTGTCTCATCATCGTGCCTGAAAATCTGTGCGGACCAGCTGGCCCCCATCTTCACTCAGATCTTCAACAAATCACTGGAGCTGTGTGAAGTTCCCTCCTGCTTCAAACGCTCCACAATCATCCTGGTCACAAAAAACCCTCCATCTCTGGACTAAATGATTACAGGCCCGTCGCCCTGACATCTGTAGTCATGAAGTCCTTTGAAAGACTGGTGTTGGCCCACCTGAAGGACATGACAGGCCCCCTGCTGGACCCCCTGCAGTTTGCCTACAGGGCTAACAACAGGTCTGTGGATGATGCTGTCAACTTGGGACTGCATTACATCCTGCTACACATCGACTCTCCAGGGACATATGCTAGGATCCTGTTCGTGGACTTCAGCTCGGCGTTCAACACCATCATCCCAGACATCCTCAGCACCAAACTCACCCAGCTCACTGTGCCAGCCTCCACCTGTCAGTGGATCACAAACTTCTTGACTGACAGGAGTCAGCAGGTGAGGCTGGGGAACATCACATCCAGCACCCAGACTATCAGCACTGGCACCACCCCAGGGTTGTGTGCTCTCCCCACTGCTCTCCCATTACACCAACGACTGCACCTCAGGATACCCATCTGTCAAACTCCTGAAGTTCGCTGACGACACAACGGTCATCGGCCTTATCCGGGACGGTGACGAGTTGGCCTACAGATGGGAGGTTGCTGCTCTCTGGTGCGGTCAGAACAACCTGGAGCTTAACACGCTCAAAACTGTGGAGATGACCGTGGACTTCAGGAGGAGCCCCCCCACTCTGCCCCCCATCACCATACTCAACAGCCCTGTGTCTGCTGTGGAATCCTTCAGGTTTCTGGGTTCCACTATTTCCCAGGACCTGAAGTGGGAGCCCAACACTGACATCATCATCAACAAGGCCCAGCAGAGGATGTACTTCCTGCGTCAGCTCAGGATGCTCAACCTGCCTAAGGGGCTGCTGATCCAGTTCTACACAGCCATCATCCAGTCTGTCCTCTGCACCTCCAACAATGTCTGGTTCAGATCTGCCACCAAAAAGGACAGGAGCAGACTACAACGGACAGTCAGAACTCCAAAAAAGAAAATTATCGGCGCCAACCTGCCCTCCATTCAGGACTACATTTCCAGAGTCAGGAAACATCACTGCAGATCCATCTCACCCTGGACACAACCTGTTCCAGCTCCTCCCCTCTGGTAGGCGCTACAGAGCACTGTACGCCAAAACCAACAGAGACAGAAGCAGTTTCTTCCCACAAGCCATCACTCTAATGAACAGCTGATTTCTGACTCAGTGTCAGGAACAATTCCTGTGCAATAACCCAGTAACTCTGCCTCTAATCCGCACCTGTTTACTAGTTTCCACTTATTATTTACCATTCTCCATTTCAGTGCTGTTCATACTATGTCATATTGTATATACTGTATACCAATACACCTACCTCAGGTCATAGGTCTTATTTATTTTTTCCAGCATCCTTTGCACTATGCTCCATCACACTGTGTACATGTGTACACATGGGTGAAGATGTCGGTCTGATAGTGCTGTAGCTAAATTTAAGGATGCGATTCCATCAGCTCTAAATTCATTATCAAGTCACAAAATAACAGATGACTCCTATGCTAATTTCAGTCCCTCCCAAATTGATCATCTTGTTGATAGTGCTGCAGGCTCGCTGTGAATGACACTCGACTCTGTAGCCCCTTTAAAAATGAAAATAATTAAAACAAAGACGGTTAGCTCCATGGTATAATACTGAAACTCGCAAATTAAAACAAATATAAACGCAGAAACTTGAGAAGAATTAGCGTTCCACTAAACTGGAAAATTCTTGTTTAATTTGGCAAGATAGTCTTAAAACTTATAGGAAGGCCCTCCGTAATACCAGAGCAACGTACTGTCATAGTGCAAAAACTTGAGGACTCAAAGGAAGACTCGGAACAGTTCGAAGGGGTAACAAAGGGGTTTTATTGAAAGGTGCAACAGAGGACTGGGTGGTTGGCTCCCACAGGGCAGAATGGAGAACACAGAGGAGGGGAGTTATGCTAGGCAAGATAGGAGCAGAGCGGGGTGTGGCGTTCAGCAGGTTTCCCGGAGGTAGTGTGATCCTGGGCACAGAGGAAAAAAGGTTAGTCCAGGGAGAAACAGAAATTACAGGGAATCTTACAGGAGACGATAGTTGGCCTTGACGCATGTACCACATGTGGTTAACTGACGATCTGGCGAAGAATGTGAGGAGGACTGGGGTTGAAATACTGCAGGAGCTTGATTAGTGGAATGAGAGCCAGGTGCGCTGCTGGAGCCAGGGAGTGTAGCCACGCCCAGACAGACAGACAGGGAGGACAGACAGAAAACACAGGGAAGGGGGGAACAAAAGGGTAGGGTTAGGGAAGGGGACTGTCTCCCTCCGAAAAGGGAAGGAGGGTGCACGTTCCATCCAGCCCTCGGACCTCCCGTAACCCCGGTCCCAAGCAGGTTCACGGACCCGCTGACGGCGTCTCCCGTAGCGGACCTCTGTCCATCCATACCTCTTGGTATGTTTTTAAAAAACTAACTCCAAAAAAAGACAAGAGAGAGTCTCTTTAAAATTAAATCAAATATATTTATTTTCAAAAAACCAAAAGAACTATTTATAATAAACAAAAGGTGTGCAAAATAAACAACGTTTCGACCCGCAAAGGGTCTTCTTCAGGTCTAGCACACTCAATTCTCTCCTCTCTATCACAAACATGTTGGAGCTGTTGCCTGTGAGAGGTTCGAAGGAGAAATGAATTCTCCCTCTCCCCCCTCCCTTCCACACTCACACATGTGCCGGCTCCGCCCCCTTGTGGACTCAAAAGTTCGTGTCCGGTCTTTTCCCTCAGTAAACATTGTTTTTAACACAATTATAAACACCAAAAAACACTGAAATGATTTAAAACTTGTAATACTGCTGGCAAGTATCCCTTTGATTATGTTTTAACAATTTTTAGTAGTTAAATTGCATGTTAAATAATAGAATTAAAGTTTCGTGTCCTTCAAATCCAGAATGATGGTGCTGTTTTTAAGCTTAAAAGGTAAGCCTTAAATTGATACCAAGTAAGTTTAAAGGTGAAGGTAAGTATAAAAGTTGCAGTTAAAATTAGGAAAAAGGTAAGTATTGCAATTCCAGCCGAGGTTAGGACTTTTAGGGTTAGGGAAGGGGACTGTCTCCCTCCGAAACGGGAAGGAGGGTGCACGGGGTTGCGGCGACATTGAGTGCACAGGCCATCCACTGCCAGCTAGCTCCTAGCCCTCACTTCTCATTGAGGCCTCCTGGAATCAAAGTGCCCAGACGGTGAATCCAGAGCCTCTCCTCCCGCCGTCTCTGAGCTGTGGACCATCTGGGGTTACACTGCAGGATCAGTGCAGTGAGTTGGGACCAGCCATGCTCAATAAAATGTTTGACCAGTGGGATGTGTGTGTCTTTCTTCCTCCCAATGTTATATCTGTGTTGTGTGAACCTGGTCAAAAGGGTGTTCCCCGTCTCCCCCACGTACTGTATGTTACACTGTCTGCATCTGATTAAATAAACACAATTTTTGGAGTGAGCAGTGCCATGCCTATGTGTGGGGAAAACATTGTGGTTGTGTGGGTTCAGCACCCAAGGACGGTGCCTAAAAAATTCTCCATGACCCAGGGGTCTAGAGTCAACACGTGGTGCCAATTTGGCCTTCACCAGAGTGTCCTGCAGATTTTTGTTCTTTCTGTATGCAGCTATGAGTCTGTGGTCCTGTAACAGCTGAGTTGTGGAAATTAAATTTTGGAAATTGCATTTGAGTGTCCTAATTAATTGTACTGCTGAGGGAGAATAGGTAGTGATTACTGGGAGTAAGGAATCTGTGCTGAGAGGTTTTGTGTGAAGGAAGGTTTTGAAAGCTCTCCGTAAAAAGGCTCTGCAGTACCCTCTGCTGGCCAGAGCGGAGAACAGCATCTTCGTCGCCTCTTTAAAATTCTCTGGTCTAGTGCAAATTCTGTGAAACCTCAGCAGCTGAGACTTGATTAAGCCTGCAAAAGTGTGTTTTGGGTGGAAGCTGGACTTATGCAGAAGAGCATGTGTGTCAGTTTCCTTAAAAAACACCTTGAGGTCAAGTCTAGCAGTCTGGGTAAATGTGGGACCCTTGAAGGTAGTGGTGTCCAAAAAATCCACCGTAGTGGCACTGATGCAATATTTGAGCTTGATAGCAGGGTTGTGGTTATTCAAAATATTAACAAATTGGTCGAAATCCTCTCTTGAAAAGGGCCAGACCCCCCATATGTCATCCAGAAACCTGTAGTAGTAGAGGGGTTTTTTGGGGCAGGAATTTAAAGCAGCAGCTTCCCACTCTGCCATGAAAATGTTGGCATACGCGGGTGCAAATTTCTTTCCCATGGCTGTGCCCTTAATTTGGAGGAAAAATTGTCCATTGAATTCAAAGTCGTTTCTGGTCAAATTCATCTCTAAAATTTGCAATAATTCTCTGTCGGGTCTTTTGGCATCTGGGTATTTATGGAATATGTTTTTTACTGCTTGAATGCCTTCTGGGATTACAATGTTTGTGTATAGGCTGTCAATGTCCATGGTGAAGAGGAAGGCATTCAGGGGGATGTTAATTCGTTTAATTCTGTT
>NC_060151.1:33065644-33080029 GCF_021292245.1 Micropterus dolomieu
AAAATCAGACTCGAACACAGGAGTAAAACTGATCACCTGACAGATGTCCTTCCCTCCAGCACCGGCACACATCTTGTTGTTTGTGATCAGGCTCAATCCGTAGGTACAGCTACACTGTCTGTTCCCCACAATCGGCAGCTGCACCTCCATTAGCTTTTGTGGGTAAGGAAGGGACACTAAAGAGACAAATACAGTTTAGTAAACAGCACAAGTGGTGAAATGTGGTTTCATATGGTTTCACCCAGAACGGCCAGTTCTACATAATCGTACAGGCTTTGCCGTCTAAGGCTATCGCTACTGGGTTTATCCCTCGCGCACACACACGCAGTACTGAAAAATATTTTCCCATACCCACCCGCGTGATTGGCCGCCACCATGGTCTCACCCTGTCTATAAATTGGGGTGAGATCGGACAATCGGCTCAGAGCGGAAAGCATCCGGCGTCATGTCGGCTATGCACGGCCTCAACACTCTTGGTGTTCTGTTGATTTATGCTACCTATTGCGATGCGCTACTTAGCAGTTCTAGCGAGTAGCATGAGTTATCTTTAAACAAACATAAATTAGCTAGCTCGTTGTACTGGATGTTGTGGTTAGAACAAGACAGCAAATAGGCTAAATTTACTAGTGTAGACTAATTCAATGTAATATTAAAGAGGTCATATTCTACTTTTTGGCTTTTCCCCTCCCCCATTATTGAGTTATATATGTTTTTTGTGCATGTAACAGGTTTGCAAAGTGTAAAAGCCCAAAGTCCAGCCCAAAGGGAGTTCCCATCTCCCACGGAAAACTGCCTGAAAACAGCTCGTTTTGTTTACTGTAATGTAGAGACAGAGCTCAGTTAAAACTTCATGGATGAAAGATTCTTTTGTTACAGATTAATAACTCACCACTCTGAAACTCTCGCTCCAGTCCATGTTGCTAAGCTGGTCGGCAACATGTACAGCTGAACCAAAGCTGTTTACTGGCTTCTCACGACCCGCCCTACTCTGCTTCTGATTGGCTATTAATCCATAAGTCCTTAAGTTAACTGTGCATGTGCAACTCCCAACAAACATCTTGTGGTTGTGAGATGTATCAGTCCATCTCTCAGTCGAGGCAGATGGCCGCTGATATTGAGCCATGGTTCTGCTCGAGGTTTCTGCCTCTTAAAGGAAGTTTTTCCTTGCCTCTGTCTCCTAGTGCTGCTCTTGGTGGGAACTGTGGGGCTTCTGTAAATAACATCACAGAGTTCGGTCTAGACCTGCTCTTTTATGAAAAGCGCTCTGTTGTCTGTCTGTAACTGTTGTTGTGATTTGGGGCTATATACTGTAAATTGAATCCATAAGTAAAACGAAGCCTTCAACACAGGGTGAGAAGAAGAGCTGCAGCAATGCGCAGTATGATAAAAAAAATGGTGTTTTTTGAAAATTAAACCATGGAAACCTGTTCTGGTACAAGCCCTAAATAAGATTTTGAACCTGACAATGAGCAGAATATGACCTCTTTAAAGCACAAAGAACTTAAACTGTTCCTCTTTTATTTACTTTCTTACTTTATTCAAACTGTTTAAATTGATAGAATTAACACAATTTACTGTCTTCGGGATAATCATATGTTTTAATACAGTATCAACACACTTAGAAAATATTCAAACTTCTTCACAAAACTATGTGTTAATGTCAAGACAAATCATGATATAAGGATCCCTGCACACAGTAACAGGAATGATTTGTTTCTCCCCTGGTAAAGGAGGAACTGCATTTTTGCATTGAAATTTCTGAAAAACACAGTTGTTGACACCACTGTAGTTACACTATCTCTGAAAATAAATATAATCCAGGTTTTCTGACCCACCTCCAGTTCCAACATTGCCCCAGCCGGTGGCCCAGGAGACAGTGCCCTTGTAGAAGGTGCTGCCTGTGGCTGCCAGGCAGACGGGCTGGACGTAGGCGTTGAATGTCACCGGTGAGGAGAGCTTCAGGAGGCAGATGTCGTTTTCAAAAGTTCCAGGGTTAAAGTTGGGATGAATGATGATCTGTGATACTGCCCGAGACACTTGATTGGGGTTTGTTCCCTGTAGACTCTGGAGACCCAGAACCACAGTCAGAGTGCTCGTGCCTACGCCTGTGCTGAGGTTATGAGAAGAGAAACAAAAGATAGATGTGGCAACAGGGAGATATCATTCCCATCATCCTTAGTCATTCATGTGCTCAATTAACTTTTTCATGACCTCAAGACCTAATTATGGAAATTGTTTCTAAAATTAATAATTTTCCATTCAGTCTGCAGATACAGTCCATGTTCTTTGCATTTGTTGCAGTCGAGAATTCCAGAAAACTAAGGATTCATTTCTACCTCATTCTGCCTTATCAAATTTTTTTTTACAACAAAGCAATCTCCAAGTATACAAATCAAATGAAGTTCAAAATGGAACTTGTGTTTCAGGTTGTTAAAGATCACAATTTGGTTAGGTTTAGGAAAACGTCATTGCTTGGGTTGAAATAACGACGTTACTTTCATGACTTCACTTATGTTCAATAGTCTCCAGTCACCTGTTTTTAGCTTTCATAAATGAAGCTACAGGGCTTCCCCCAGTGCGTTACAAACTGACACCAAGGAGTTTTTGCCACGTAAAAAGAACACTTGTTTACACATGCTTTCAAAAAGTTTAGGGGACATTGGTATTCTCTCTTCTGGTTAGCTCTAGAGCTGCATAGGGCAGAAATTAACTCTAAAATGCAGACTAAACTCATGCAGACTACATGACTTTCAGCGTCGGCTGTCTTGTGATGGGAGTCTTGAAGTCGTTGTGACGTTCACACTACGTGACTGATCGGTGAGAGGGGGTCACACATTACACGAGTGGACTGCGGCTGTGTCACCCGACGCTGGTCTCCAAACCACGATTTGTCAAGAAAACACACGGGAAATGGGAAATGACGCAAACCTACAGACAAAACAGCTGTTATTATTAAGATGGTAATTACAAAGACAAAGAATCTGGGTGAAAGAATGGATTAGCACAAACAGGTAGGGATGTCTGAGCTACAGCGAGAGATGGAGATGAAAGTGTTTTGAAATGAAAAAGTAGCTGCCTGCTCTCATTGGCTGGATGTGGATGTCGGCTGAACTCCTCCAGATACTCCTCCACCGATGTGTCAGTGATGCTCCCAGACGCATCGCTGACACATCGGGTCAGGGAGCTGTTGAGATGGGTCTTCGAGTAGTTCACACGTAATGAGTGGCTGATTTACCCCTGATGACAGCCTGACGGTTGCCAAGCTTACCGACTGGGAAAGTGGGCTTAAAACGTGTCGTGTGATTTAGGCTTAGGTTGCCTCTTATTCATTTTCATCTCTGCCTCTTAGAGCAGTTATTCCAAACCTTGTTGGCTGGTGACCCCTCAAAAAGGAGGCATTGTCTGCTTGATTCCAATCACCACATCTTGAAACAATCCAGATTTTATCCTTGAATGGTAATGAATGATAAAATCATTCAGATTCGAGTAGGTCTAGGTGGGGAAGGTTGGGAAACACTGCCTTAGGCAGGCTGTTTACAGGACTGCGTGGCAAGTAGTTTTTTATCTCGACCCTATCCTCACTAGTTACCTTGTGATGCAGTTAGCAGCTGTCAGCACCCAGTCATTGTTAATGAGGGTTCCTCCACAGAAGTGGGTTCCAGAGCTTTGCAGACTGGCCTGCCAGGGCCAGCTGCCTGCAGAGCCCACCAGTCCTCCAACAATCTTAGTGTTGAGCGTAGGCTGACCACACACTGAGGAGGGGGACAATAAAGACACAGGGTGAACAATCCAGGGTTGACAGCAAATACAAACAATAATGATTATGTTACATTTAGCTGATGCTTTTATCCAAAGCGACTTAAAAAAGCTATATATGTCTGAGGTTGCACGCCTCTGGAGCAACGAGGGGTTAAGTGTCTTGCTCAGGGTTTACAAAGTTTATGTCTAACAAAATGTTTGAAACGTCCAAATGGTAGATGGAGAACAAGTTAAAAAGTTAGCAGTAAAACTGTGACTCAGCATCTAGTTGTGAGCGAGACTCACTCCTGTGATCTCAATGGTATAACATTATTATTTTAACAACCATGGTGTTGCCATGAACTTCATTCTGTACAACAATTTGTGAACGCATCACCATTAAATGAACTTCATTGCGCAAAACAGTAAATGAACACATCTACATTCAAACAGATTCTGAAACGAAACATGAAACTGTTTGTTAGAAGAAGAAGAAAAGTATCTAATATAAGCTTTCTGGGGCAAAACTTACCTTGGGCTATGGGTGGTGGCAGGGCAGGACAGGTGACGCTGAGGTCACCGTCGGTCCCTGTGGAGGTGAAGGTGATGAAGCCCGGCTGGTTGATGGTGATCTGGCTGTTGATCCAGGACTGATACTGGGACACTCGGGTGTAGCCTGATGGGATATTAGGCACTGCGCAGCCCTTATTACTGAGGAAACTCGTGATTCCCCCCTGGATCCAGCGACCGCCCTGCTTGCTCACCAGCGGACCTCCTCCATCCCCCTTTACGGAAAGAAACATTTAGGAGAAGGAATCTTTGCGGAAGGCAAAATCAGACTCGAACACAGGAGTAAAACTGATCACCTGACAGATGCCCTTCCCTCCAACATTTAACTCGGCGCACATCTTGTTGTTTGTGATCAAACTCAATCCGTAGGTACAGGTACACTCTCTGTTTCCAACAATCGGCAGCTGCACCTCCATTAGGTTTTGTGGGAAAGGCAGGGACACTAAAGAGACACAAATTTAGTTTAATAAACAAGTGTTCACATGTTTTGAAATGGTTTCAAACAAAATGGGAGTTCAATAAATACATCAGTGATCTGTGGCACACCTCAAGTATTGCCAGATGTTCCTCTATGGATCAAGCAAACATTGTCCCTACTTGAACCCAAAGGACCATGCCAGCTGTTTTTCTATGTCTTAGCCCATTAAAGGTACAATGAGTAGCGTTAAACCAAAGGGGAGGTCCGCCACCAAACTTCAAAACACTTGCAGTACTTCAAATTAAATTTATATAGCGCCAATTCATTACAAAAGTTACCTCATTCACTTTTTATATATATAGCAGGTCTAGATTGTACCATCTATTATTATGAACACTTGGTGACGGAGGCAAGGAAAGACTCCCATTTAGGAGGTAGAAAGACCTCGACCGGAACTGTGACTCAGGTTTGGTGGCCGGCGTTGGATAGCGAAAGAGGACGAGGGGGTGATGCAACACAATATCCACATAGAACTGCATAAAAGGTAAAAGTGGTTGTGGTGCAGACAGAAAATAAACAATGTTATTGATAATTCTAGTAAAATTAATAATAATAGTAGGATTAATAATAATTGTAGCAGTGGCGGCAGCAGGAAGCTCGCAACCACAGATCTAGACCCCACAGCTCCAGAGCCAGAAACACCTGCAGAGAGCAACAGACGGAGAGAGGAGAGGGACGAGAGAGCAGCAAACTACAGGAGAGGGAAGTAGTAGAGTTAGAAACATGTAAGAAAGAGATGAAGAGGAGAGAGGAGCTCAGTGCATCATGGGAAATCCCCCGGCAGTCTAGGCCTATAGCAGCATAACTAAGGGATGGTTCAGGACTCACCTGAGCCAGCCCTAACTATAAGCTTTATCAAAGAGGAAAGTCTTAAGCCTACTCTTAAATGTGGAGATGGTGTCTGCCTCCTGAACCCAAACTGGAACCTGGTTCCACAGGAGAGGAGCTTGATAGCTGAACGCTCTGGCTCCTAGTCTACTTTTGGAGACTCTAGAAACCACAAGTAACCCTGCATTCTGGGAGCGCAGTGCTCTGGTGCGGTAGTAAGGTACTATGAGCTCTTTAAGATAAGATTGTGCCTGAAAATTAGGGGCTCTGTAGGTAAGAGGAAGGATTTTAAATTAATGGACTTTTTCAAGCAGCCTGATAATAAGGAATTGCAGTAATCCAGCCTAGAAGTAACAAATGCATAGACTATTTTTTCTGCATCATTTTTAGACAGGATGTTCCTGATTTTCGCAATATTACGTAGGTGAAAAAAGGCAGTCCTTGAAATTTGCTTAATGTGGGACTTAAACGACATGTCCTGATCAAAGATAACTCCAAGATTCCTCACAGTGGTGCTGGAGGCCAGGGCGATGCCATCAAGGGAAACTATATCTTTAGATAATAGATATAATATAACACATCAACAGTATAACACTCAAGACAAAAATGTATTTTTACGGAAATTTGTCCTAATGACATGGTCAGAAGAGAGTATTTTGTTTTGAATACCACATATTTGATGCATCATGGGTACGACACAAAATGTGAATGTATGAATAATTATCATTAACACTACTAACGTGGAGTTTAGTCCACATAAATAGGGCAACTCCACGTTAACCACAAAGATAACCTGTTCTGAGAAGCTTAGAGATTCAACATAAATTGTCATGGCAGCAGATCTCAGGTAAAACCTCTCCACCTTTCGTAGTACGGGTTAATCTGGAAGTTACACCTCACGTCACAAAGTTACTCATAAAGTTACTTTGATAAGCCAGTTGCCGTGTTTTGTAGTCCAGGCCCTGTGGCTCATATGTGTGACATCTGTATCTCCCTGCCTATGTGTGTGTGTGTGTGTGTGTGTGTGTGGGGGGGGGGGAGTCTCCCTTATCCTGATTACCTGATGTGTGCCACCTGGTTGTGCCCCACAATGCTTGTTTGCTCTTGAATAAATGTTTTTTAGTTCTGTTCAGTTCCTGTCCGGTCACTGTAGTATGTTGAGAGTTCTGCTTGTCTCTGTGTGGTTGCATTTACCAGTTTTATTTGGATTTAGATTTGTGTAACAGATTATAACCTTTGTTTGACATTGCAAACTGATATCAGCTCTCCAGTGTTGTGTGTTTGGGCTCAAACCTGCTTAGCACTCAATGAATTCTGAGACAACATAGTTATTGCCACTATTGTAATTAGATCATTTTTGAAAACAAATGTAATCCAGGTCCTTTTTGACCCACCTCCAGACAACCTCCAGTTCCTCCAGTTAATGTCACAGACAAATCATGATAAAAGGATCCCTGCACACAGTAACAGGAATGATTTGTTTCTCCCCTGGGTAAAAGAGGAGCTGCATTTTTGCACTGAAAAACACAGTTGTTGACACCACTGTAGTTACACTATCTCTGAAAATAAATATAATCCAGGTTTTCTGACCTACCTCCAGTTCCAACATTGCCCCAGCCGGTGGCCCAGGAGACAGTGCCCTTGTAGAAGGTGCTGCCTGTGGCTGCCAGGCAGACGGGCTGGACGTAGGCGTTGAATGTCACCGGTGAGGAGAGCTTCAGGAGGCAGATGTCGTTTTCAAAAGTTCCACGGTTAAAGTTGGGATGAATGATGATCTGTGATACTGCCCGAGACACTTGATTGGGGTTTGTTCCCTGTAGACTCTGGAGACCCAGAACCACAGTCAGAGTTCTCGTGCCTACGCCTTGTCTGAGTTATCAGAAGAGAAAAAAACAGTGCAAAGACATGAAAAGCAGAACTGTAGTCAAGAACATTTCAGCAGACACTAGTCCATCTAGTTTGTATGGAGCTTGTTAGATGTTAAAACAGGGAGATTCAAATACTCACAAGTTAGTAATTTGTTTCATAATAATAAAAATGATTCCCTCATCTTAGTCATTATTAACCCTAACATGCTCAGTATACTTTTTCATGGCCTCAAGTCCTAATTCCATAAGTTGTTCCCTCAAATTCTTGATTAGTACTCCAGTCTGCACATGTAGTCCATGTTCTTTGCATCTGTTTAGGTGGAGACCAACAGAACTTTTCTGGACCGAAAAACATCTGTAACATCAACAGGTTTTTTCCCTCCTGTGTTTGCTTCTTCTGAGTCTTTAATTCTAGATTTATGGTCGTCTATATTTGGACTAAACTCTCAGGAATGATCTGCCTTACACATGACTGAATGGAAATGACGCTAAATGATGTAGAAAGTGTTTCTTGCTGACTGACTCTCTCTGACTTTAATTGTCTCGATAATAAGTTAAGTTAATTGGGGAAATAACAGAAAAGAAAAATCTTTCTAATAAATGAAGAAAGTTGTTTGTTCTGCTTTTGTTGTTCAGACTGACAGCGAAAACATTTTAACAAGACGGCAAATCATTAAACGAATCGCATATAAAACTTGGCAGTGATACACTTGAGTTTAGTCAGGACTATTTGTCTTCATGAAAACAGTGTTGCGATGAATCAGATCAGTACGATCAGCTGTCCAATCAATAACGGCTATACGATAAAGGGGCGTGTCGATCAGTAAAAAAAAAGAAAAGACAAACAACAGACTTGAGCTGCACCCCATGTTTACAGTCCGATTAGCAACATGTGATGTGAGAATGGACTTGGAGACGTTTAGGACCAGATTGTTTCACAAGTAACCAGTTCACAAAGCTAAAAAAAGCTAAATCATTGTCGGCCCTACCCTTACTGCTTACCTGGTGCAGCATTGAGCAGCAGTCAGCACCCACTGATTGTTAATGAGGGATCCTCCACAGATGTGGGGCTCTGAGGTTCGCAGACTGGCCTGCCAGGGCCAGCTGCCTGCAGGGGCCACATCTCCTCCGACAATCCTGGTGTTGAGTGTTGGCAGACCACACACTGAGGAGAGAGACAAAGACAAAATAGGAAAATAAGAAGAATAGAAATATGTCTAAAACGTTCCAGTGACAGACAGGAAGTAAAAAAGAGAGTAGAAACTTTGACTTACCATTCAGTTGTGAGTGAGACTCTGAAAACACAAAACAAACAATATTTGATACAGAAATTGTGTATTTATTTATGTCTTAGCTATATTGAAGTGATATTTACATGGGAGGAATTTTGTCATCATTTGTAACATTTCTTACTAAATTCATTCAAACACAGAAAAACGTTTAGCCCTGTCTTCTCTCAGCTAACAGGATAAACATTTTTGCATTTGTTAATCCTTATTTTTCCCAATTTCTGCCACATTCAGAAAAAAAAGCATTTGCTGTTACATGGAGGAAGGTTCACTCTGCTCGTGGATGATTAACTGTTCAGTGAACAGATGTTCTTCTTCTCCTCAGTTAAAGATTTTCAAACAAATCTGTAGTCACACAGTGTCGGTACAGTGACCATCTGTTTCTCTAATTTATCCACATATCCCTGGATACAAAAGTTCCATAAATGGCTTAAATTAAATCCACAAATATTTCTTTAATTGCATGCTTACAAAAAACTCATACTACAAGGACAGACTGAAAAGAATAAGACGTTTTTAAGGTGGCTTTAAGTTGCAGAATTATATGTAAATTCTGTGACTTTAATTTTAAAATAAAGGATGGCCAGCAGGTGGTCTTATAGACTTCAGCGGGTCCTGAAGATGGGGCTTATCACTTAATGAAAGATCTAAAATCTGGATCAACTTAAAACTTTTTAATATTTATTTAAGAATGTTCTGCAAGTGGAAGATTTTGTGTCTGTTTCATGATATCTTGTCAATCAGAAGCACAAATCACAGGTGTGCAACAGGGTGCATAGATTTACTGTAACTTCATAAATGTTACTGTGGGGTGAAACTAAATTAGAATCACATTAAACAACGTTTTGCAATAAACACAAACTTTAATAGACAAAAGAGACATGAAGCATGAAGTTAAAAAAACTACACGTAGTGGTTATTGCAATGTTTTTCACAATTAGTATACCATTTTGAAAAAATACATGTTTTCAAATTAGTCATCATTTTGTACTAAATCAGTGAGGAGGGTTCTTACCTTGTGTCAGGAGAGTCAGCAGAGTCGCCACACAGATCACTTTGTAGAAAACCATCGCTGTAAGTACATATCATCAGATCTGCACCTGCATAAATACTCTTTTTCTCCCCTCCCTCCCTCCCTCCATGTCTACCTCCAACACAAGCCCAGCTGTCCAGCGACACGCCCAACATCTCACCTATAACATGTTTCACAAAAAAATGTGTTTTGGACTCAAATGGAACCCAGATCTTCAAGACCAGGGCCCCTATTCTGTTTGCTGGGAGGCACAAGAGGCTCATTGTTCTTTTGTGTGCTTTCTAGCAATGAATGCAGTTTTTTCTATTATTTTCACACATGGGGACACTGCACAGCTCATGTGTCTGATGGACAGGATGAACATTGATAAACCGTAAAATGAGGACAGTCGGGAAATTGACAGATTATGTTTCCAGCATGTTTTCTGGAAAAGGGGAGGTTTTTTTTGCTGTGTTCCTTTTCTCCATTACTACATGAGCTATTAGAAGAGGTGTGTGCTCACATGCCTAAGACGTAAAAGTATTGGGAAATTGTATCAAATTGCTCCTCGTCCTAATTAGTTCATCCTCATGGGTAGTATTATACGGGGAAAGACCACAGCTTGCAAATTTTTTTATATTTGAATGAGAGAGTAGGACATGCCTTAGACCGCAGCTGAAGGTGAGCAGCTATTAAAATCACGCATGGACTTAGCGTGTGACGGCCTTTTTTAATGCAGTTTATGGTGCAGGCTCATAAGGAAAAATAGCTTTCATGTATTTAAACCATCACCATTGAGGGAGGACCCAGTTTTTTGATAATAACTTCTACAGTTTTCAACTAATCCATCTTCTATCATAAAATTGTTCCCTTAAAAGTGTTTTATGAGCTTTTCACATCTATCTGATGACAAATTAGAGTTCTATTGTATTGCTTGGGAACTTTACCTGTCAATCTTTTGTTGAACGTCATAAAAATGCGCCCCCCACTAGACCGCTCCTGTATCCATCTGTGTTTAATACAGGATCACATCTACATTTACTCATTTGGCAGACGCTTTTCTCCAAAGCGACTTACATTTGAGGAACAACATAAAAGCATCAACAGAGCATCAAATACAGCACAAGATCTACAACTGACAATACCTAGTAAATAAGGGCAGCAATAAATACTACTAAGAACTAATAGCACAAATTGCATCAATGGGGTAAATTACTAAGGAAAGAAGTAAGAGTTAACAAAAAAGTATAAATCAGTACAAGAGCGTTGTAAGGAGACAGAAGAAGAAGAGCACAGGAAGAGAACGTTAGAGAGGTTATCAGAGGAAGTGTTTTCAGGAGCTTCTTGAAGTCAGAGAGGGACGCCCCTGCTCTGATGGCGTGTGGTAGCTCGTTCCACCATCATGGTGTCACAGATGAGAGAACAGGGACATCGATTGCTGTGTGAAGCTGGGTGGCATACTAAGTGACGTAGGGCCTGATTTGATGTTGTGTAGAGCAAAGCGGCACGACTGAGAGACAGCAGCAACATGGTCTGAAAAGGACAGCTGGTCATCAATCATGACACCAAAGTTTCTCACCACCCTGGTTGGAGTGATGGTGGAGGAGTCATCTGTGAAAGAAACAGGGTGCTGCGTGCATGCAAAGACAAATGGACCCAACATTCCTTTTGGAGACACAGGATGGGTTTCTATAGAAATATCATGAAAAAGAGGGTCTTGTTGCTGAAGGGGCAGTGTGAAGATACAAGTTGGAAACTCTGCTGCTATGTCAGCTCACACTGGCTGCTGGAGCCATTTCACTAACATCGCAAAGTTAAAATGAGCCCAGGAGAGAAGAGACAAGGCAGTTTAATACAAAAAGAGATGTAAAAGAAGGTTGGTATCAAACATGCAATGCATGTGAGTATGAAGGTGGATCTTGAACTTTGAGTCTGGAATCAAGAATTTCAAGTGGCAACAAACAGAATCTGATTGAGAATAAAATAACCTTCACAACTTTAAAAATCTGTGTCCTCTCTCGATGGGGATCATTATTTTCTAAAACTAAAGCAGATACGCAGCCTCGGCCCACCGCCTAAGAGGGCAATACAAACAAGACAATATTCACATGCACTGGTCCGGTAAAAAGAATCTTGAAGTTGTTCCTGTCGTACATTCATCACACCTCATTGTTAGACATTCACCTGTGAACATAGCTGACCTGTTTGAGGTGCCAAATGATTTACAGTATATGGGCAGTTCAAAGTATGACATGGGCCTGATGAAAGATGCCACACATCTGATAGTTCATCCAAAGTTAGATTTTTGATGACTTGATCATTTTGATGATGTTTGAGGCAATATACACTCAAACAAGAAGAACTTGAAGCTAATAAACCTGTTTTTGATCTTGTATCCACAGTGCATTGGCTGAAAATCTCATTCATTGATGACCTAATGATCTGCAGTCCAAGAAGCACGCAAATCTGACACTATTGTGATGCTAATTTTTCCCCCCTGCAACAGCCACAAGGCTAGCCTTTCTAAAGATTGATTTGCTCAAACACAAGTGGCATATCTGGGACATGTGATCACAGCAGAGGGCAAATCTCTCTTGCAAACGCCATCCAATCTGTCAATATATACAAAATTGAAAAATGTCTGCATGGTGGTGCAGTGGTTAGCACTGTCGCTTCACAGCAAGAAGGTCCGGGGTTCGACCCTTGGTCGTCCCAGGCCTTTCTGTATGGAGATGGCATCTCTCCCCGTCTCGATGTGGTTTCTCCCCGGGTGCTCCGGCTTTCTCCCATTATCCAAAGACATGCAGGCTAGGTGAATTGGTGCTGCTAAATTGCACTTAGGTGTGGCTGTGAGTGTGAGCCACCGTTCATGTCTTGGTGCCCTGTGATGGACTGGGGACCTGTCCAGGGTATAGCCCATCTCCAAAATCAGCTGGTCTCCAGTGCCCCTGCGACCCTGTACGGTTGACGATGCTTAGCAGGTGTTCTTGATCATAAAAGTTTATTAAATCAAGGAGTTCAGCATCAATTACAAGCTCTGCAGCAGCTTGGAGAGTGACCCAGCCCGACGGCCACTCTGTCTCTCTGTACATCAAACACAGCTTATATAGGATGTGTTTAGGTATCTGTTAGACACCATAGAAGGGTTTGAGTCTGCAAAATAAGGCACCAATCCATATAAGGGCACAGTGCTATAGGATATGTGTAGGTATCTGTTAGACACCATATAAGGGTCTGAGTCTCCACATAACCACTGACCTCTGCTCTCCCCTTAAAAGGTCACTAATCCTCTATCCAGCTGCTACAGTGTTATTTTAAACTGTTATGTGTCAAATGCACATATATTATACACCACACAGGAGTGACTTAATACTGTAGACAGTGGATCCCAAATGATTCAAGAAAGAGGCAAATCTCTCTCTTCCATGATTCATGGTGATAATCTCAGTGCACTTGACAGAATGACTTGGACTGACTAAACTGACAGAGCTTTTAGTGACTTAAAGGGCTATTTATAGTTTAAACAATAGTCAGGTTCCCACAGGTTTTGCTTTTTCTTGCTGTAATAATTGTCCTTAACACCTGTACTTGTCCTACAGTGACAGTTAAAAAAAAAGTGATCCTGTGATTGAATTCAATGAAATTACACCACGTGAAGGAAAGAAATACTGCCTTCATGTTGTGAACATTAAATGTGTTGAAGTTTTCCCTCTGCTAAACAGGAAACCAGGTCATTGGTCAAAGCCCCACTAACTGAAAGGTGAAACATTCCACATGTCCACTTGTCAAACTGTCCACCGAAACAGCTGTAAGCTACTAGTATTGTAGCTGTAGGCTACTTCGGTCTAGGCAAGTCATTGCAAGCTCATTCCAGAGCAATACAGCAACTTCGTCCCTCCGTTCACAACCCAAATCACCTATCTGAGGCCCATGGAAAATCAGTCACTGCAATGCTGACGACTCTTCAGTAGTGTAGGCTGCCCACTGCTCCTTGGAGACCAACACAAAACCCCAGGAAGAGAATAATAATAATAATAATAATAATAATAATCTTTATTTGTAGAGCACTTTTCAAAAACAAGTTACTTTAACAAGTGTAAAGACAATAATACCCAAGAGACAATAATACAAAAACAATACAAGATAAAAGCATGAAAACATTGAAAAGACTAAAATACACGTTTAAGTAAAATACAATAAAAGGGATAAAATAAAGTCAAATAAGATCGGGAAAAGCTCTCCTATAAAAGTATGTTTTAAGAAGGGACTTAAAAGAGTTCACTGACTCAGCCGACCTGATTTCCTCGGGCAGGCTGTTCCAGAGCCTCGGGGCCCTGACAGCAAACGCTCTGTCCCCTTTAGTTTTCAGTCGAGACTCTGGAACAGACAACAGACCTCTGCCCGAGGATCTCAAGGTACGTGCTGGTGCGTATGGGACTAAAAGGTCAGAAATATAACAAGGCGAGAGGCCATGAAGAGCTTTAAAAGTGATCAATAGAATTTTAAAGTCAATTCTAAAACATACTGGGAGCCAGTGTAATGAAGCTAAAATAGGAGTAATGTGGTCATATTTCTTTGTTCTGGTTAAAAGCCTGGCAGCTG
>NC_060151.1:33080129-33082127 GCF_021292245.1 Micropterus dolomieu
TAAAAAAAAAGAAAAGACAAACAACAGACTTGAGCTGCACCCCATGTTTACAGTCCGATTAGCAACATGTGATGTGAGAATGGACTTGGAGACGTTTAGGACCAGATTGTTTCACAAGTAACCAGTTCACAAAGCTAAAAAAAGCTAAATCATTGTCGGCCCTACCCTTACTGCTTACCTGGTGCAGCATTGAGCAGCAGTCAGCACCCACTGATTGTTAATGAGGGATCCTCCACAGATGTGGGGCTCTGAGGTTCGCAGACTGGCCTGCCAGGGCCAGCTGCCTGCAGGGGCCACATCTCCTCCGACAATCCTGGTGTTGAGTGTTGGCAGACCACACACTGAGGAGAGAGACAAAGACAAAATAGGAAAATAAGAAGAATAGAAATATGTCTAAAACGTTCCAGTGACAGACAGGAAGTAAAAAAGAGAGTAGAAACTTTGACTTACCATTCAGTTGTGAGTGAGACTCTGAAAACACAAAACAAACAATATTTGATACAGAAATTGTGTTTATATTTACTGATGTTTTTGCTATATTGATGTGATATTTATGTCAGGATGTTTGTCACATGTATGTGGATGTAACATTTCTTACTAAAATCATTCAAACACAATGATTGTCTCAAAAATAAAATAATTGAAAAATAATTTTACAGTTACAGAAACTGACTCCTTATATTTTCCCAGTTTCTGCTATTCAGTCAAAACATTATTTGCTGTGACATGGAGGAGGGCTCATTCTGTGAACAGATGTTCTTCTTCTCCTCAGGTAAAGTTTTGCAAAGAAATCTTGTCACACAGTGTCGGTACAGTGACTTCAAACATTCCTTTAAACAGGTGAAAATTGCTGTGGTCCATCTGTTTATGTGATTTATCCACATGTCCCTGAATAAAAAAAAAACTTCTCATACATGTCTTAAATTAAATCCACAAATATTCCTTAGTTTGCATGCTTACAAAAAACTCTTACTACAAGGACAGACTGAAAAGAATAAGAGAGTTTCTTTTTTAAGGTGGCTTTAAGTTGCAGAATTACATGTCTGTGTTAAAATAAATTCAGTGCCTTTAACGGTCCAATCAAGTACCATTGAACTTAACTACTTAGCTTGTGCTAAACTGGATTTCTGGCTTGAAAAGTATATACAAATAATACAAATGTGTGAAAGATGTGGAATATTTTAAAGATTGTTGAAAAGATGATACTAAACTGCATTGCTGGCTTTAATTTGCATGAAGAAGTAGCTAAAGGACTTTTTCCATGTCAATTTTATTTAGAATTACAATAAACCTCATATTGCTAATGTGTGTAATGATTTATTTAGTATGAATGGGAATACTACCTACAGTGAGGAAAATAAGTATTTGAACACGCTGCTATTTTGCAAGTTCTCCCACTTAGAAATCATGGAGGGGTCTGAAATTGTCATCGTAGGTGCATGTCCACTGTGAGAGACATAATCTAAAAAAAAAAATCCAGAAATCAATGTATGATTTTTTAACTATTTATTTGTATGATACAGCTGCAAATAAGTATTTGAACACCTGTCTATCAGCTAGAATTCTGACTCTCAAAGACAGACTCTCATTTATTATCCTAAATTAGATGCACCTGTTTGAGGTCGTTAGCTGCATAAAGACACCTGTCCACCCCATACAATCAGTAAGAATCCAACTACTAACATGGCCAAGACCAAAGAGCTGTCCAAAGACACTAGAGACAAAATTGTACACCTCCACAAGGCTGGAAAGGGCTACGGGGAAATTGCCAAGCAGCTTGGTGAAAAAAGGTCCACTGTTGGAGCAATCATTAGAAAATGGAAGAAGCTAAACATGACTGTCAGTCTCCCTCGGACCGGGACTCCATACAAGATCTCACCTCGTGGGGTCTCAATGATCCTAAGAAAGGTGAGAAATCAGCCCAGAACTACACGGGAGGAGCTGGTCAATGACCTGAAAAGAGCTGGGACCACCGTTTCCAAGGTTACTGTTGGTAAT
>NC_060151.1:33082227-33092917 GCF_021292245.1 Micropterus dolomieu
CAGCACATGTCAAGGCCCGTCTTCAGTTTGCCAATGACCATTTGGATGATCCAGAGGAGTCATGGGAGAAAGTCATGTGGTCAGATGAGACCAAAATAGAACTTTTTGGTCATAATTCCACTAACCGTGTTTGGAGGAAGAAGAATGAGTACCATCCCAAGAACACCATCCCTACTGTGAAGCATGGGGGTGGTAGCATCATGCTTTGGGGGTGTTTTTCTGCACATGGGACAGGGCGACTGCACTGTATTAAGGAGAGGATGACCGGGGCCATGTATTGTGAGATTTTGGGGAACAACCTCCTTCCCTCAGTTAGAGCATTGAAGATGGGTCGAGGCCGGGTCTTCCAACATGACAATGACCCGAAGCACACAGCCAGGATAACCAAGGAGTGGCTCTGTAAGAAGCATATCAAGGTTCTGGCGTGGCCTAGCCAGTCTCCAGACCTAAACCCAATAGAGAATCTTTGGAGGGAGAGAAGATCTGTGTGGAGGAGTGGGCCAAAATCCCTCCTGCAGTGTGTGCAAACCTGGTGAAAAACTACAGGAAACGTTTGACCTCAACAAAGGCTACTGTACCAAATATTAACATTGATTTTCTCAGGTGTTCAAATACTTATTTGCAGCTGTATCATACAAATAAATAGTTAGAAAATCATACATTGTGATTTCTGGAGTGTTTTTTTTTCACAGTGGACATGCATCTACGATGACAATTTCAGACCCCTCCATGATTTCTAAGTGGGAGAACTTGCAAAATAGCAGGGTGTTCAAATACTTATTTTCCTCACTGTATAATGTATTACAAATGTGGAGTATTTTCAATAATATAATGAACTTTAGTTGTCAGAATTAGACACAGTGCAACGCATGCAGAATTTGTTTTCTGCATGTAACTCATTGTAATTAGGAGCACTGGGCAGACGTAGTGCAGCACCCAGGGAGCAGGTAGGAGGTCAGGGCCTTGCTCATGATCTGAGCCGACACGGTCTGTCTCCACCTGTGTCTGTGGACAGAGCTAACACAGCCTGTCATCTCTGGGCAGCCAGGTCTGCCTGTGTCATCCGGGCTCTTTGGCCAAGCTGTGGTCACAGAGTCTCTATAGGTGTATTGTTTCCCAATCTTAAGCTTCTATTTGATCAAATATAAACATAAAAATTGTTGCAGAAAGAGAAAGGAGGAGAGGGTCGCATAGCTCCCAAACTAGAATCTATTGGATTTTTTACTAATGACATTGTAGAAGATTTTGCTCAACGTAAAGCTCGTCAAATGCAATTCAAACAGGGGAGTACAAGTGGTTTTTCAAGAGATTTGGTTAAATGTATGGGTTACGTTTTATCATTTGGGGGTCAGGTTGCCGCTGAGCACCTGTTTGATTGTAGGTATCACACTGCGTGTGCGCTGTAGCTGGCCAGTTTCCATGACCTGGTGTTGTTGATAATTATTGCAGTGCTCTCCTGTCTTATTTACCATTATATCTTGCATCTCTGTTGAAAAGGAATGCGGTTGTCCTGATTCGTGAGGTTATTGTACAGCACCACAGAGGACACCTCCCCTGCACTCAGGTGTTTGTAGTTACATTTCAGGATTTTGACAGCACTATCCAGGCTTCTAATAACTTCCTCTCCGACTTCTGTACTTTGCAAATACAACATTCTAGGTAACACATTCTGATTGTAAAATCCAACACATGATGGTACTCTAGACTTGTGTAGAAGAATATTATTCCAGCATTCACACCAATCAGGAATAATCTTATAGACTTCAGCGGGTCCTGAAGATGGGGCTTATCACTTAATGAAAGATCTAAAATCTGGATCAACTTAAAACTTTTTAATATTTATTTAAGAATGTTCTGCAAGTGGAAGATTTTGTGTCTGTTTCATGATATCTTGTCAATCAGAAGCACAAATCACAGGTGTGCAACAGGGTGCATAGATTTACTGTAACTTCATAAATGTTACTGTGGGGTGAAACTAAATTAGAATCACATTAAACAACGTTTTGCAATAAACACAAACTTTAATAGACAAAAGAGACATGAAGCATGAAGTTAAAAAAACTACACGTAGTGGTTATTGCAATGTTTTTCACAATTAGTATACCATTTTGAAAAAATACATGTTTTCAAATTACTCATTTTGTACTAAATCAGTGAGGAGGGTTCTTACCTTGTGTCAGGAGAGTCAGCAGAGTCGCCACACAGATCACTTTGTAGAAAACCATCGCTGTAAGTACATATCATCAGATCTGCACCTGCATAAATACTCTTTTTCTCCCCTCCCTCCCTCCCTCCATGTCTACCTCCAACACAAGCCCAGCTGTCCAGCGACACGCCCAACACCTATCTATAAATGTCATATGTTTGGATTCAACAAGGACTCAACAATGGAACCCAGATCTTCAAGGTCACGGTACCCATTTGGATTGGGTTGCACAAGAGGCTCATTGTTTTATTTGTGTGATTTCTAAATGTGTTTTCTATTGTTTTCACACAGGCGGGGGTGAACATTTTGAAACTGTAAAATGAGGACAGTTGGGAAATTGAAAGAAAAGGGGAGGCTTTTTGCCTTTTCCTCTTCTCCATTACTATCTGAGCTGTTTGAAGAGGTGTGTGCTCATGTGCTTTCAGCTAAGCCTGCTGACTGGAAATGGAAGGATTCAAGGAACTCAGGCCCCTATGGGGTGAATAAAAGAGCTTTCGTGTATTTAGACCATCACCATCGAGGGAGGACCCAGTTTTTGGATAACAACTTCTACAGTTTTCAACAAATCTTCTATCATAAAATTGTCCCTTAAAAGTTTTCATGAAATATTCACGTAATATATATGAAATCCCAAAATTTAGTTCTATTGTATTGCTTGGGAACTTCACCTGTCCATCTTTTTGTTAAAGATGTTTGCTAGCATCACATCTACATTTACAGTTATTCATTAGGCAGACGCTTTTATCCAAAGCGACTTAAGATTGAGGAACAACATACAAGAATCAAGAGCATCAATACAGCATGAGATCTACAACTGACAATACCTAGTTAGTAAGGGCAGCAATAAATACTAGTAAGAGCTAATAGCACGTATGGCATCAGTGGGTACTGAGTGAGGTAGGGCCTGATTTTTCTTATGTTGTATAGAGCAAAGCGGTACGACCAAGAGACAGCAGCAACATGGTCTGAAAAGGACAGCTGGTCATCAATCATGAGACCAAAGTTTCTCACCACCCTGGTTGGAGTGATGGTGGAGGAGTCAGTGTTTCCCACAGAATGACAGTGTAACTGTGGCGGTGTTGACTACCAGCTATATACACAGCGTGCTAGCCTCGAAAATCCAGCTGCATTCTAACATTAACTTAGCTGTCCTTATTAGCTAGGCTCCTTGCATGCTGGCTAATAACTTCTTGAAAGCTGGGTCTCCGACACTGACAGCGTTGTGTTGGACAGATTTGTGCAGCGGTGTTCCACGAGGGAGAGAGAGCGAGAGAGGGACGGGTGAGCTGCACGAATGCGCTATGGTGCTCTGCAATCAAATACAATTCTAAATAGGCTTAGTAAGAAAAAAAAAATCAATCTGTGGCAGTCAGCATTGAGATTGTGGCAGGCCGCCACAAATAAATGAACGTATGGGAAACACTGGGAGTCATCTATAAATGAAACAGGGTGCTGCGTGCATGCAAAGACAAATGGACCCAACATTCCTTTTAGAGACACATGATGGGTTTCTATAGAAATATCATGAAAAAGAGGGTCTTGTTGCTGAAGGGGCAGTGTGAAGATACAAGTTGGAAACTCTGCTGCTATGTCAGCTCACACTGGCTATCACAAGGACTGCTAGAGCCATTTCACTAACATCACAAAGTTAAAATGAGCCCAGGAGAGAAGAGATAAGGCAGTTTAATACAAAAAGAGATGTAAAAGAAGGTTGGTATCAAACATGCAATGAATATTATTATTATTATAATCCAGAATTTCGAGTTGCTCAACACAAGGGACATATCTGGGACATGTGATCACAGCAGAGGGCAAATCTTTCTCGCAAACACCATCCAATCTGTTCCAAAACCAATAACCATTAAATAAAATTGAAAAAGGTTGGCACGGTGGTGCAGTGGTTAGCACTGTTGCCTCACAACAGGTTCAGAGTTCGAACCTTGGTCATCCCAGGCCTTTCTATGTGGAGTTGGCATGTTCTCCCCATCTCTGTGTTCTCTCCAGGTGCTCCGGTTTCCTCCCACTGGCCAAAGACATGCAGGCTAGGTTCACTGGTGACACTGAATTGTGACTGTGACTGTGAGTGTCTGTTTGTGTTTGTGTGCCCTGTGATGGACTGGTAACCTGTCCAGGGAACCTGTCCACCTCTCGCTCCAGTGCCCCTGCGACCCTGTACGCAGGATAAACGGTTGACGATGGACGGAAGGATGGATGGAGGAAAAGGTGATGAGCTTAGTAGGAATAACTTAATACAAATCTCTCTCTTCCATGATTCATGGTGATAATCTCAGTGCACTTAACAGAATGACTTGGACTGACAAACCTGAATGCTTTCACTGACATAAAGGGCTATTTACAGTTTGTAGTGATCCTGTGATTGAATTCAATGAAATTACACCACGTGAAGGAAAGAAATACTGCCTTCATGTTGTGAACATTAAATGTGTTGAAGTTTTCCCTCTGCTAAACAGGAAACCAGGTCATTGGTCAAAGCCCCACTAACTGAAAGGTGAGACATTCCAGCTGTCATCAGCCCCTCACAGAGTGCTGGTGCTGTAGCACTGTAACTGGAAAGCCCAAAATGTTGTGATGAAACAAGACTTTAATTGGTGAAAGCACTTATAATGGTGCTTTTCCACATGTGCGTGTGACATTACATTCACAACTGAAAAGTACCCTGCAAGCCAGAGCCACAGCTCTGCTCCACAATCTGAAGCCAAGAGATTCATTAAGGACCATAGGAGACATCATTAGAAGCAGAGGCGACATCAAGCCCTTTACCAGATGCTGTCCACCGAAACAGCTGTAAGCTTCTGAGCTTGTAGCTGTAGGCTATGTCGGTCCAGACCAGCCATCGCAAACTCATTCCAGAGCCGTACAGCGTGCCAGCAGCCATACCAATGCAAATCCTGCTACTGTTGATAGACCGAAGCTAAGCAGGTTTGGGCTTGGCCAGTACCTGGATGGGAAACCTCCTGGAAAAACTAAGTTGCTGCTGGAAGTGGTGTTGGTGGGCCACTAGGTGGCAGTCTTCCCTCTGGTCCTAATAATAAGATCCTAGTGCAGTGATGGGGATAGTACGCTGTAGGAGCTGCCGTCCTTCGCATGAGACGTTAACCCGGGGTCCTGACTAATTGTGGTCATTAAAGGTCCCATGGCACTTCTTGCAAAGAGCAGGGGGCTCCCCGGTGTCATGGAAAAACTTCCAACCTGGCCATCTAGTAATTGGCTCAATGTTTCTCTGCCTCAAGCTGATGTGTGGTGAGTGTTCTGGTGCTAAATGGCTGCCGTGCATCACCCAGGTGGGCGCTACACATTGGTGGTGGTTGAGGTGAGTCCCCCCCACTTCACTGTGAAGCGCTTTGAGTTTGTATGATAAAGCGCTATATAAATGTTATTCATTGTACAGCAACTTCGGACCCTCCGTTCACAACCCAAATCACCTAGCTGAGGCCCATGGCTGAGGACTCTTCAGGAGTGTAGGCTGCTCACTGCTCTTTAGAGACCAACACAAAATCCCAGGACGAGAAGAAGAGGGGGGACAGTGTTGGCACACTGTCTGAAGAAACCAACCTTATGAGCGAGATGTGAAAATGTGCCCTCCCTCCTATAGCATGCCGGTGTAACGGAGGTCAACGGAGTTAAAAATGCACTTTAATAATTCTTATTTCCAAATGTGCATCTGTGAATTTTATTTATTTATGATTTTATTGAATATTTGTGAATTTTATCTCATTGAGTTATTTTTTATTTATATTTATTTTTGCTATTTTTTCCTGTAGAAATGTCCTTAGCTGCACACTACCCCTTTTGTACCTCCTAAGCTTCCGTAGTGCTCGTCTCCCTCAGTCGCGTCTTGCACCGCTGAGGATAAGTTGTGTGGAAAAGTGCTGCTGGGTTTATGTACTGTTTTCTTTGGAAATTGAACCATTTACGTAATAACTTTAAACACAAATTGTGCAATGTCAATATGGTTATGTCTCATAGCAGTTTTGTATTAGTGTGACCGTTAAAATACGTTTTATCAGTGTTTTCATTTTAACTTTCTAGCGCCAGTTTTACCACGGCAGGCGGGCCGTGTCATGTTACCTATGTAGCTTGTCAGCGTCTTGTCACTTGAGTAAACGCTGTATTTTTGTATGTTTAGGAAGCAGAGGTAATGTAAGAGGAGGCCAGGGGGTAATTGATGTGTGCATTGTGTTCTGCAGGTATGTGTTTTCCTTCTGTTTATTAATGTAACTTTTGTTGTCTCTGTCACCTCCCACACACACTTTTAATTCAGACCACCAGGTGTCGCTGTTATGTTAGGCTATGTTGTTTTAAGGAAACCTATGTACTGTTTTTATGTAATTGTTGCATTTAATATTTAGTATTTTCTGAACAGTGTTGATGGCTTTCTATGAACACTATGTACACTATGAGCAAAGTAACTCATGTGATGTTGGAGTAATGTGTTTGTAATGTATTTTGAATACATGAAGTGCTCAGTCGCGTCTTGCACCGCTGAGGATGTGCGAGCCAATAAATTGTGGAAAAGAAGTGATCTCAAGAGTCATCCTTCACACACCCGACCACACACGTTACACCAAGCTCAAACAAACAACAATGAGTGAGATGCAGAAGGAACACTGGGTCACCAACAAGGACTAAAGATGGAATGCAGATCTCTGAGACCACGGCACCCATTCTGTTTGCTTGGATGGTTGGAACAAAAGGCTCATTGTTTTTTTGTGTGTTTTCACACATGCGGAAAGACTCATTACAGTGCACAGCTCATGTTTCTGATGGACTGGGTGAACATTTTCAGAAAATAGGAAGATTGTGTTTCCAGCATGTTTTCTGGACAAAGGAAGGCTCCGGTTGCTGTGGTCCTCTTCTCCATTACTAATTGAGCTGTTCGAAGGGGTGTGTCCACATGTTCCTAAGGCTAAGCCTGCTGACTGGAAATGGAAGGATTCAAGGAAGTCAGGTGTGAGAAATACATTTTAGGTTTCTTAGGACTCATTATATTTACTCTTAGAAATAAGTCTTGGTCAAAGTAATTTTGGCTAAACAGTGATTACTAATCCTCTCTGGGAACCATCACCTTATCGTGGAGAGGTTTGCGTGCCCAGGTGAGCCTGGAGGCCGTGTTGTCTGGAACCTAGTGCTCCTGGTAGGGTCTCCCATGGAAAAGTGGTTCCAGGTGAGGGGCCAGACTGAGAATGGTTCATAGACACCTGATGAAAAAACAAGGAAGAGAAAGAGAAACACTGCCCAGAGGAAGCCCCGGGCCCCAGTCTGGAGCCAAGCCCAGAGGGAGGGCTCGCCGGCGAGCGCCTGGTAGCCGGGTTTGCCACGGAGCCCGGCCGGGCACAACCCAAAAAAGCTAAGTGGCACCCCCCTCTCCATCTTTTGGGTGGGGCGGGGGAAGAGAGGGGCGAAGCTATCAACTGATCACCATCTGGTGGTGAGTTGGGTCAGGAGGTGGGGGAAGACTCTGGACAGACCCGGTAAGCCCAAACGGGTAGTGCGTGTGAACTGGGAACGTCTGGAGATCTTCAACTCAAACCTCCGGCAGAACTTTTGTGGCATCCCTGTGGAGGTCGGGGACATTGAACATGAGTGGGCAATGTTCAAAGCTTCTATTGCTGAAGCAGCAGCATGAAGCTGTGGTCTCAAGGTCTTAGGTGCCTCAAGGGGCAGTAACCCTTGAACACCGTGGTGGACACCGGTGGTCAGGGAAGCCATCCAACTGAAGAGGGAGGCCTTCCGAGATTTGTTGCAAGGTACCAACAGGTCTGCTGTGGCAGAAGCAAAGCAGCAGGTGTGGGAGAAGTTCAGAAAAGATATAGAGAAGGACTTTCGGTCTGCACCAAAGTGCTTCTGGAGAACTGTCCGCAACCTCAGGAGGGGGAAGCAGGGAACCTCCCAAGCTGTGTACAGTAAGGATGGGACCCTGTTGACCTCAACTGGGGAGGTAATTGGGCGGTAGAAAGAACACTTTGAGGAACTCCTAAATCCGACTGACACGCCCTCTCTAGTAGAGGCAGAGCTGGAGGCTGGTGGATATTCTCGTCAATTTCCCTGGTGGAAATCATTGAGGTAGTCAAATAACTCCACAATGGCAAAGCCCCAGGGATTGATGAGACACGCCCGAGAAATGCTAAAAGCTTTGGGTGTGGAGGGGCTGTCTTGGATGACACGTCTCTTTAACATTGCGTGGAAGTCGGGTACAGTGGCGAAGGAGTGGCAGACTGGGATGGTGGTTCTCCTATTCAAAAAGGGGGACCAGAGAGTGTCTGCCAATTACAGGGGTATCACACTTCTCAGCCTCCTCGGTAAAGTCTACTCCAAGGTGCTGGAACGGAGGGTTCGCCCGATAGTTGAACCTCAGATCAAAGAGCAACAATGCGGTTTTTGTCCTGGTCGTGGAACAACGGACGGGAGTATGGGGTGAGGGGGGCCCTTCTCAGGGCTATCCAATCCCTGTACATCCAAAGCAAGAGCTGTGTCCGAGTACTCGGCAGTAAGTCGGACTCTTTCCAGGTGAGGGTTGGCCTTCGCCAGGGCTGCGCTTTGTCACCAATCCTGTTTGTGATATTCATGGACAGGATATCGAGGTGTACTTGTGGTGAGGAGGGGTTGCAGTTCGGTGGCCTTGGGATCTGGTCACTGCTTCTTGAAGATGATGAGGTCCTGATGGCATCATCGGTTCGTGACCTTCAGCTCTCACTGGATCAGTTCGCAGCGGAGTGTGAAGCGGTTGGGATGAGGATTAGCACCTCTAAATCTATGGCAATGGTTCTCAGCAGGAAACCGGTGGAGTGCCAACTCCAAGTAGGGAATGAGTTCTTACCCCAAGTGAACGAGTTCAAGTACCTCGGGGTCTTGTTCATGAATAAGGGGAGATTGGAGCAGGAGATTGGCCAGAGAATCAGAGCAGCGGGGGCGGTATTGCACTCACTTTACCGCACCGTAAGGCAAAGCTGAGCCGTAAGGCAAAGCTCTTGATCTACCGGTCAATTTTTGTTCATACCCTTTCATTCCTTAGGCGGGTGGCTGGTGTCTCCCTTAGAGATAGGGTGAGAAGTTCGCCCATCTGTGAGGAGCATCAAAAGGAGCCAGTTGAGGTGGTTTGGGCATCTGGTAAGGATGCCTCCTGGACACCTCCCTAGGGAGGTGTTCCAGGCACGTCCAGCTGGGAGGAGGCCTCGGGGAAGACCCAGGACTAGGTGGAGAGATATCTCCTCTCCACACTGGCGTGGGAACACCTCGGGATCCCCCAGTCAGAGCTGGTTAATGTGGCTCGGGAAAGAGAAGTTTGGGGTCCCTTTCTGGACTAATCAACTTACTAATCAAAGGGTCCTGGTCTACAATAAACATCTGCAAGCGTGTAGGTGATCTTAACACAAACGCTCCGCTAATGATCGCTTGGGTCCAAACTGCACATAAAAATACCTGTAAGTCCACCTCGTAAAACGAGAGAGGGAACCTGCCTGATTTTTGGACCGGGTGGTGACCAGCTGGATGTTCCAAACGACTTAAAAAACGTGAGTACGATGTTTTGAATCATTTCTTGCAAACTGGAAAAAATCTAGGTTGATAGGGCATGTGGGAAATGTTTATCAGAATTCTGCATAAAACCTTCATGGTAGTCAAATGTTTCTGTCGGGTCAGACATCTTTTCTGGAAAAAAGTTTGCCCAGGTGGGATTTATAGGACTATAAAAAAAATTCTGTTTACAGTTTGTTATCGGGTGTGTAGATAACAAGTCTCATGTAAATCCTGAAAGAAGGTCTAAAACTTAAAAAATAAATAAATAAAGTAATGGCCTATTTGCAAATCCTGAGTGATTTTGGAAATGAAAAGATGTGCATGTTTATGAAAAGTTGAGCCCTTGCCGCAGCAGCCTGGGTCCAACTCTGACCCTGGCTGTTGTTCACATGTTATTCTCTCGCTCTCTCTTTTCTGATCTAAAACTGTCCCATCTTAACAAAGATTAAATATATACACATACACTCACCTAAAGGATTATTAGGAACACCATACTAATACTGTGTTTGACCCCCTTTCGCCTTCAGAACTGCCTTAATTCTACGTGGCATTGATTCAACAAGGTGCTGAAAGCATTCTTTAGAAATGTTGGCCCATATTGATGGATAGCATCTTGCAGTTGATGGAGATTTGTGGGATGCACATCCAGGGCACGAAGCTCCCGTTCCACCACATCCCAAAGATGCTCTATTGGGTTGAGAGCTGGTGACTGTGGGGGCCATTTTAGTAGAGTGAACTCATTGTCATGTTCAAGAAACCAATTTGAAATGATTCGAGCTTTGTGACACGGTGCATTATCCTGCTGGAAGTAGCCATCAGAGGATGGGTACATGGTGGCCATAAAGGGATGGACATGGTCAGAAACAATGCTCAGGTAGGCCGTGGCATTTAACAACACAGTCTCACTCCCTACTCGTCAAATGTCTGACGCATGGTCAAGGCCCTTTG
>NC_060151.1:33093017-33100697 GCF_021292245.1 Micropterus dolomieu
AAATCCTCAAATAAACTATTGCTCTGTAGAAAGTCACACAGCTGTTTAGCAACTGCTTTCTCCAGAACCTTAGAGAGAAATGGAAGGTTAGATATAGGTCTATAGTTGGCTAAAACATCCGGATCAAGTTTGGGCTTTTTCAGAAGAGGTTTAATTACAGCTACTTTAAAGTACTGTGGTACATAGCCTGTTGATAAAGATAGATTGATCATATCTAGTATAGAGGTGCTGACTAAGGGTGAAACATCTTTAAGCAGCCTAGTCGGGATGGGGTCTAAGAGGCAGATTGATGGTTTAGATGAAGAAATTATTGAAGTTAGTTGGTAAAGATTGAGGGAAGCAAAACAGTCTAAACATATATCTGGTTCTACAGCTGTTTCTAAGGTTCCTGAGTTAAGAGATAAGTTGGTGCCAGTTGAGGGCAGGTCTTGGTGAATTTTGTCTCTAATAGCTAGAATTTTATCATTAAAGAAGCTCATGAAGTCGTCACTACTGAGAGCTATGGGAATACTTGGCTCAATAGAGCTGTGTGAGTTTATTACTGCAGTTTGGTTTTTTTTGTCTCACAATATTAGCTGTGACATAGCTGACAGCATGCAAGAAAATTTTTCTATTAATACTACTACTACTACTACTACTAATACTACTACTACTACTACTACTACTACTAATAATAATAATAATAATAATAATAATAATAATAATAATAATAATTATTATTATTATTATTATTATTATAATTGTAATAACTTTATTTATATATATCGCACTTATCAAACAAAAGTACAAAATGTGTTACAAAAGATAAACACAGGGTAAAAAAGGGCACATAACACACCTATAAAGATAAAATACATGATGACAATGCAAGATATGAAATGACAAAGAAATGGAAAACACAAGTAGGTAAAACAGATAGCTTATAAACATATGACCAGAATAAATAGCAACTTTGTATGACTAAAATAAAAACCGGCAACTCAGATAAATTCAGGATATGCCTTCCCACAAAAGGGAGTTTTTAAAAGAGTTTTAAAAGAAGACACTGACTCTGAGAGCCTTACTTTGTTGGGCAGGTCGTTCCAGAGCTTCGGGGCTCTGACAGCAAAGGCTCTGTCCTCTTTAGTTCAAAGCCTAGACATCTGTACAAGATCTCATATTTCGCAGAGGGTTATAAGGAGTTAAAAGGTCTAATATGTAAGCAGGAGCCAAGCCATGGAGAGCCTTAAAAGTAATCAATAAAATCTTAAAATCAATCCTAAAACAAACAGGGAGCCAATGTAAAGAGGCTAAAACAGGAGTGATCGGACCTTTAGGTTCTAGTTAAAAGCAAACCAGCTGAATTTTGTACAGTCTAAAGGCATGCTGCAAAAATCAAGACGTGAGTAAATAAAAGCATGGACAACAATTTCCGATTCCCTGACACTTACAATAGACCAGATTTTAGCAATGTTTCTAAGCTGATAAAAACACGACTGGACATGTTTGGTTATGTGTTGCTCAAAAAAGTTACTGTCAAATAAAACACAGAGATTTCTAGCAACAGGCTTGATGTGTTGCAACAGGTGACCAATAGATGAAGTATTTGTTTTGCGAGATGTTGGGGACCAACAACTTTCTTTTTTGTTGGAGTTTAGTTGAAGAAAGTTATTTGACATCCAGTCTTTTTACATCTACTGTAGGGAGTCAGGTTAGTGGGCTTCACGGGAATGTACATCGGCAGTGGAACAGTGGAAAGAAATACCATGTCTGTGAATCACTTCACCCAGGGGGAGCATATACACTAGAGAAAATTATCAACGCAACACTTTTGTTTTTGCCCCCATTCATTATGAGCTGAAGTCAAAGATCTAAGACTTTCTCTATGTACATCTATGTATGTATATATATGTCAAAATCTGTATTAGTGAGCACTTCTCTTTCGCCGAGATAATGCATCCACCTCACAGGTGTGGCATATCAAGATGCTGATCAGACAGCATGGGGATTGCACAAGTGTGCCTTAGGCTGGCCACAATAAAAGGCCTTAGGCTGGCCACAATAAAAGGCCACTCCAAAATGTGCAGTTCCATCACACAGCACAGCAGTTGGCATGCTGACTGCAGGAATGTCTACAGAGCTGTTGTTGAATTGAATGTACATTTCTCTACAATGAGCCGTCTACAAAGGTGTTTCAGAGAATTTGGCAGTATATCCAACTGGCCTCACAACCGCAGACCACGTGAAACCACACCAGCCCAGGACCTCCACATCCAGCATCTTCACCTCCCAGATCATCTGAGACCAACCACCCGGACAGCTGCTGCAACAATAGGTTTGCATAACCAAAGGATTTCTGCACAAACTGTCAGGAACCGTCTCAGGGAAGCTCATCTGCATGCTCGTCGTACTCATCAGGGTCTCGACCTGACTGCAGTTCGTCGTTGACAAAAACTGTTTCATTTTGTTGATGGCATTTTGAATGGACATAGATACCAATGACAAAATCCTGAGGCCCATTGTTGTGCCAATAATCCACGACCATCACCTCATGTTGTAGAATGATAATGCACGGCCCATGTTACAAGGATCCATACACATTTCCTGGAAGCTGAAAACATCCCAGTACTTGCATGGCCAGCATACACACCGGACATGTCACCCACTGAGCATGTTTAAGATGCTCTGGGGTATACGACAGCATGTTCCAAGTCATGCCAATATCCAGCAACTTCGCACAGCCATTGAAGAGGAGTGGACCAACATCCACAATCAACAACCCTATCAACTCTAATCGAAGGAGATTTGTTGCACTGCGTGAGGCAAATGGTGGTCACATAAGATACTGACTGGTTTCTGGACCCCCCAGTACAGTGAAACTGCACATTTTGGAGTGGCCTTTTATTGTGGCCAGCCTAAGGCACACCTGTGCAAATACCAATGCTATCTGATCAACATCTTGATATGCCACACCTGTGAGGTGGATGGATTATCTTGGCAAAGGAGAAGTGCTCACTAACACAGATTTTGACAGATTTGTGAACAATATTTGAGAGAAATAGGAATAGAATGGGAGCAAAAATAAAAATGTTGCATTTATTATGCATAATAAATTTAGTATTTATTTATTTTTTGTGTATATGGAGAATAAAATCAGACTCTTGAGGCACACCATAATTAATAAGAGAGAATAATGACTTAAAATTGTTAATAGAAACACACTTCCTATTTGAAGTATGAAGTAAATCGACTCAGAACAGTTCCCGATATGCCCACTCAGCGCTTCAGTCTGTCCAAGAGAATGCTGCACTCAAGTCACGCAGTTCAATAAATTCAGTTCAATAAGAATTCATTGGGGACTTTCAGAAGGGCTGTCTCGGTACTATGGTGTCGGCAGAAGCCAGACTGGAATTTTTCAAAGGTGCTATTCCAATCCATAGCAACCAAGAGCTTCGTAGAGACAATATTTTCCAGGATCTTTGAGATGAAAAGCAGGTTTTTGGGGTCAAATGTCCATGCAGGTGCTGGTCTCTAAATTTGAGAAAAGAATTAGTCCCAATTAGTCATAAATCATAATTAGTAAATCACTGACCTACTCCTGGACACCCTGCAGTTCACATGAGATTACTATGTCCATTGTTATGCATCAAATACCCAGACAAGTGTCTTGAATGTGACAAAAAAACTGATTCTGACTTGATATATTCATTATGTCTTATATCCAATATATATATATATATATATATATATATATATATATATATATGTGTGTGTGTGTGTGTGTGTATGGAAACAACATGCAGGTAAAGGTCATCAGACAAGCTAAAAACACAACTTGAATATGTCGATTAACAAGTATATGTCAATTAGTTATTTAAGTAATTAAAATGAAGTTTACAAAGAAAGATTAAGATCAATATTTTACCTTTCACCTTGATGGGAAATACTAAACCTTTTATTTTATTCTTGATTTTCATACAGTTTCCAGATAAATAAATACATTAACAGATTTTGTGGCTCATGTCACCGGCCACTTTAATGACCTCTGACCTTCAGTGACCTCTGACCTTCAGTGACCCCTGTCTTCCTGTTGCAGGTCTGTTTGTGCTGCTGCTGTCTGGACTGACTGATTCTGCAGGTGAGCTGATGGAAGAGAAAACAATCTGTCTGATCACCTGTCTGATATTAGGGATGGATTTTATCAATATATACGCACACCAGTACCTCAAATGTCTCCCTAGCGCCTGACCAACTTCTGACATGACACTTACAGTTTCCATAAACTTTAATATAGTCACACAGGGATCAGGCACACGTGGCGCTGGTGATGTGTGTTTCAGGTAGGCATAAGCACACACCAACACTACACAACAAAGGAAAAAAAAAAAAACTATCGTTGGGGTGGAATAAAGAACAAGAGGTGGGTTCTGTAGATTTTGGCAGAACATGAATGTTAGAGGTCACATGTCCACAGGTTGCACCAACAGACCGCAGAAGGTCGATCACATGACCTGTACCAACATCTGGATGAAGTGATGTCGCTTCTTCCTCATTTAAAAACTCCTGAATCTGGTCTGGAATCAGTCACACTGATGGTTTTTGCTGTCAAACAGCTCAGTTTGTTCTGGATTCATCAAACAGAAGGTGGAGCTTTGAGGAGGTCGTTCAAGGTCATATGAAGGTGTTTCTGTTTTCTGTTACAGTCATTCAACATCGAAACTTGATTGGCGGGGCGATCTTTATCTTCTACTTGGTGTCTTTCATCCTGGGACTTGTGTATTATTTAGGATTTGTCAACTATAACAGAAAAGGTATGTGTTTGTCTGTGTGTGTGTGTCAGACACTGCTCTGTTGCAGACTCTACATTCTCTTTGTGGATACGAAGGATGGAAATGCTTTGCCAACCCGGTAGGAATTTATTCTGTTAAACACAAAGTCAGTACAGTCAGCATTGAATCTTCGACTATTCGGGGTCAGCCCGACGAAGGTCACAGGAAAAGTTTCCAAATGAACAAAATAAACATATACATAGCAGGTATAACAATAAAACATGAACCGAAGTGCACAATGGATTATTGGTGAAATATAAAATATAATATAAAAAGAGTCAGGAGTCAGCCAACCTGGTGTCCAATCAGATGAGATTGGTGGTGTTGGTTAGAGCTGCCCTGCGCTATAAAAAAAACACACACACTAATTAAAATTTTTCTATTCTCATTGAAGTATTGCCTGTTGTGAAACAAAAGAGCTCTCAGTAGACTTTAAATTAAGAATTGCTGACTTGCCTGAAGCTGGAAAGGGTTACAAAAATATCTCTAAAAGCATCGGGGCCCTGCTTTAACAATCTAAGCACATGGAGCGAAGCGCATTGCACAGCTGTATTGGAGGCACAGTGACACAAACACAGAAGTAAATCAACAACAGAATGGCTTCAGCAGAACAAAATAGGCCTTTTGGAGTGGCCCAGTCAGAGTCCTGACCTCGACAAGATGCTGTTGCATGACCTCGAGAGAGCAATTCACCCCAGACATCCCAAGAATATTGCTGAACTAAACAAGTTTTGTAAAGAGCAATGGTCCAAATTTCCTGTGTAATATGCCTGTGGAACCATTGTAAGTATTTGGAAACTGTCTTGTCAGGTGCTAGTAAAGCGTTTCAGGTACTGGTGTGCATGAATATTGATTCAATCCACCCTTACTAGTGTGTGTGTAACTGTCACTAGAGTCAGTTACTGTCTGTGCACATGACAGGAACCATCGTGTGGTGCAGTGTTCATGTAAATGTGTCCAGTACAGAATAGGATATGTGAGACTGATCAGCTGATCGATCAGATCTCAAATTTTCCGCTAACTTTTTATATATTTGAATACAAAGTTAACCTGCTGACCTCTGACCTTTAGTAAACCTTGTTCTCCTGTTGTAGGTCTGGCTGTGCTGACTGCTGCAGGTGAGCTGATGGAAGTCTGTCTGTCTGTCTGTTGACCTCTGACCTTTAGTGACCTCTGACCTTTAGTGACCTCTGTCCACCTGTTGCAGGTGCGGCTGTGTTGCTGTGTGGACTGCTTGTTTCTGCAGGTGAGCTGATGGAAGTGAATTATTTCTAAAAAGATCCAGAACAAGTTGAACAGCAGCAGAATAAATCAGTGAACACAGGTGGAGAGTCCAGGAGGAGAAAGAAAGAAATAGGAGGATTTCATAAACTTTTTTGTTTATATAAAATCAAGCATTACAGTTATCGGTAATACAAGCAATAGCATACATCTCATAAAGAAGATGTACATGTTGAAGTTGAGCTTACAGATCTCACATTAAGTATCTTGCTGAAAGTCAGATTAGGAACATGAGACCACAATGAATGACATTTGGTTCTTCGTTTGTTTGTTGATACTTCTGTGTGAAATGAACATAAAATAAAAGTATAAATCTGTCTTGATGAGGTGATTCCACCAAACTGTCCAGACCCAGACAGTCCAGAATATATCAGTGTAAACAGAACTATATCACTCTTTACATTTCTATTTTATAATTATGATTCTTGACTTTTACAGTCCCTGTTTTTTAAATTCTCTCACTATGTTTATTGTTCTGCACCAAAAAGACAAATTCCTTGGATGTTGAAAACCTACTTGGCAACAAACCTGACTGTGATTCTTGTTCTCCTCCGTCAGACTCCTCTCTGTCTGTGCTCAGACTCTGCTGCCATCTAGTGGTCTTCTGTCCATACTGCGTCTCTACTGGTCTGATGCTGTCCATCTGCTGCAGCAGGAAGACAGGAAACAAACCAGCCGTCTCCATGGAGATGACCCAGCGGGTTGGAGGAAGTGATAAATTGGATGGCGAGTGTGATGACATCACCGCTGATGTCATCACTGAGCACGCCTTCTGAGCTGTGAACAGAGTGACAGCAGCTGTCTTTAACATGGACTCTGATCAATAACATGATGGATCTGAAGATGAGAGTTTCTATCATCTGCTCTTATGGAGATGCTGCTGGAGAGCATTGTCTTACACGTTGCTCCAGAATCTTCCACAGGTGTGAAACCGGGTTGAGATCTGGTGACTGTAAAGGCCGCAGCATTTTATTCACATCATTTTCATCCTCACCAAAGCGTTCAGTGACCCTGCTGCACGAAGTATCTGCATCTGATGTTCCTCCTCTCTTTGATTCAGCTTCTTCCTTTTATGTTATGTTTTTTATGTTTTTCATTTTATGCTTTGCTAAATAAAACCAGGTAGATCATTTTGATCTGTTGAAAGGTTGATGATTCTCTGGACCTGATCCTTTCATCCCCTCATCCAAGGCTTCCTTCACAACATTTCAGTAAGGCCCCTTGTTTTCTAACAAGTCTCTAAAATGTCAGGAATGCTAATCTCTGTTCCTCAAGAGAGGGAGCAGCTGTAGAGGTGTTAGGACAGGAACCTGAGGCAGAGCAGAAGCCTAGTGCGAGGGGGAAGCCCTCTTCTGTCCTCTGCTTCTCTGTCAGATAATCATATTCTCTTATTTGACAAATATGCAACATTCACTGCCACTAAATGTCGCACTAGAGCAGCAGCATCTCAGACCAGAACAGATGGGCGCTACGGCTCCGAGGTCTGGGATCAGATCTACGAGTGTCTGAAGAGATGCATGATGAACATCAACAATGACAACGAGCTGACGAGCGACATCAAACGGATCGAGCTACAGCTGAAGAACTCCAC
>NC_060151.1:33100797-33114667 GCF_021292245.1 Micropterus dolomieu
GTTGCTCCGCAGGAATCAAACAGGTATGAAAGCTGTCAGACTCACCTGATGTGAACAGACTGGAACCAGACTGTGTCTGATCCAGTCAGCAGGTCTCTACTGAACTACAACTGGGACTGGTTGGACTCCTGACTCCCAGAGCTTTCAGCCACATCTCATGGTCTTCATCAGCTCATGGCGTTTGCTTGGTAGTTCTGGAGATGCTTCAGGTGTGGTCATGTGAGGTACAGACCCTCAGTCCCATGGTAACAGCTGCTTGTATATGGGGGGAGATGTGATGTACCTGTAGGTCACATGATGACACCTGAGCCAACTCCATTTACTGATGAACACCATGAGATGCTGCTGAAAGCTCAGTTAGATATTTTCCACTAACTGTTTATATATTTGAATACAAAGTTAACCTGCTGACCTCTGACCTTTAGTAAACCTTGTTCTCCTGTTCTAGGTCTGGCTGTGCTGACTGCTGCAGGTGAGCTGATGGAAGTCTGTCTGTTGACCTCTGACCTTTAGTGACCTCTGACCTTTAGTAAACCTTGTTCTCCTTTTGTAGGTCTGGCTGTGCTGACTGCTGCAGGTGAGCTGATGGAGGGCTGCAGTCGAAAAGTAAAAAAAATCTCCTTTCCTCGACCTCGATGGAAAACATCATGAGGTCAAGGAAAGATGTGAAGGAGAATCCGTAAGGACTGTCATCAATATGATTTTACCCATTTTAAATGGGTCTCAGTTATTGTTGACAGTTTAAGATATATGCATATTAGAAAGTTATGGCAAAAGAGAGAAAAGGCTTAATAGCCAATGGTAACTACATGGTGATCAACCTCCTTTATCCGTCATGGTTGGTGATTTATTATTTTTTATTGTAGAAAACACTTATTTCAACAACCCGAAACATAAAACGGTGTTGAAACAGTATTAGATTACAAAAAAGCCAACAGAAAGGTAATTGTGAGTCTTATTAAAGTATCATAATGTGCGTCTGTATTGCAGGATCTTGCTAAATGTGGTTGATGGATTTTATCGTTTGAGTTTGAGAACGTGTGTCGCTTTAAATGTTGGCGCCGCAAGGAATTGTGGGACGGCATTCTCTCCTTTCCTTCATAAAGGATGGTCCAGTGTACCCTATGTGAAAGGAAGCATTGAGGCACCTTTCCTCAGCTTTTAGAGAATTTGAACAGGTCTTATCATGGCTGCCACTGAAATACTTCCGGTTCACTTCACTCAGTCAGAACTTTCTTAAGCAAACAAGACTTTTCAAATGCAGTCGAAGTCTGTCTATCTGTCTGTTGACCTCTGACCTTTAGTGATTTCTGTCCACCTGTTGCAGGTGCGGCTGTGTTGCTGAGTGGACTGCTTGTTTCTGCAGGTGAGCTTGTGGAAGTTAATCATTTATAAAAATATACAGAAGAATTTATTCTGCTCAATTTATCATTATAGATATATAATATATAGAGATATATAATTTTAAATAACACCGTAGGTTTGATTTGATTGAGTATACAGGCTTACGGTAAGGTGAGGTTTGCAAGGGTCATAGATGGGGAGCGGGTGAAGAGCAAAATCCAAAATCAAAGGTAGCAAAGTATAAATCCAAAAGCACAGGGAGAACATTGGGAAAAGCCTTGAACGCAAAGTCTTTTGACAAAGACAAACAGGCAACCGACAAGGGGATCACACTGACAAAATACACAAGTGAGGGGAGGATAACGAGACAAAGGTGAAGCTAATCAGGACGGGGCCGACAATCACACTGCTGGGAAACCACACAAAGACAGGAAGTGAAGTTAACAAAAACACACAAGGAAGGACTCCATAAACATAAAACAGGAAATACAAAATTGAAACACAAAATGTTATGATATTTGGCAATTAAGATTCTTGACGTGTACAGTTTTATTTTTATTTTCTCTCACTATGTTTATTGTTACTCACCAAAATGACAGATGCATCCTTGTATGTTGAAAACCTTCTTGGTAACAAACCTGACTGTGATTCTTGTTCTCCTCCGTCAGACTCCTCTCTGTCTGTGCTCAGACTCTGCTGCCATCTAGTGGTCTTCTGTCCATACTGCGTCTCTACTGGTCTGATGCTGTCCATCTGCTGCAGCAGGAAGACAGGAAACAAACCAGCCATCTCCATGGAGATGACCCAGGCCGTTGGAGGAAGTGAGAAATTGGATGGAGAGTATAATGACATCACTGCTGATGTCACCACTGAGCACGCCTTCTGAGCTGTGAACACAGTTGTCAGTGCCCAATCCATAGTGGCTGCCCGATCCCTTCTGCACATGCACAGAAGTGGTCCTGTCAGTCAAATAAAGTTACCACAAACGTGCCTGTTCATAATGACTTGTGTGTTGTTGCCTGTTCTCATCTCAGGTTGTCAGATACTGATGCTTTCAGAAGGGCTGCCAAAGTGTATTTGACGCAAGAAGTACCCCTCAGTGTCCTTATGAGACGCACCCGGGTGCGTCTGTATGAGATGCTCTGTCTAGGCTGGAAGCACTAGTAGCTGGCTGTGTCATGAAAAACATTATTCAATAGAACATTTCTAATTTGACAACAATCTAACAATGTAGCAACACAAAGGTAGAAAACCCTAGCTGATGGCCGAAACACCTGTACGGTTAGCCGGTAAACATGCATTAAAAAAATGACTTAGGTTTGGGCACACAGCCCTGTGATGGATAGGGATAAGGTAAGGGGCTTTGGGGAGCTGTCAACGTCTTTTACATTATCTTCAATAAATTCCTATTACATCATAGTGAACAGTTTCATCTCAAGTGATTTGAAAGATTTAGTTTGATCACTTTGAATAGGCACATTTGCGTTGACCTTCTTTGACTGAGAGAACCACTTTTACCCATGGGCATAAGGGATCAGGGAGCCAGTATGGATTGGTCACCTTCAACAGTAACAGCAGCTGTCTTTAACATGGATCAATAATAAGAAGGTTCTAAAGTCATCTTCTGGATCAATTTGAACAAGAGAAAACTGTCTGAATCACTGATCATTATCTTCATCTTTTTTTCTTCATTCTCTTAGTTTTTCAGTGGTAAGAAACATAATGTATAGTAAAAATGTATAAATAAACACATTAGGTATTAGCTTACGTTTAGCCATGTGTACTTTGTATAACCATTGAATAAGTGTGTTGCTTAGTTTCTGACCAGCTACAGATGGAGACAAATTACAGGAGAAAACACCATGAAGTGTCCAAGTCTGGAGTCAGGCCACCGCAAGCATCTAGATCAACTTCAGCCTTAAGTCGATTTTTGCATTTTTGCAGCCTTGTTAGAGTCAGGAATTCTGTGTGTTTTATTTTACTCATTTTCTCTCTTTTATGTCAAAGTATTATTGGACGTAGGCTTTGTATGTTTTTAAGCTTTGGTAAATAAAACCAGGTAGATCATTTTGATCTTTCGAAAGATTGATGATTCTCTAGACCTGATCCTTTCATCCCCTCATCCACGGCGTCCTTTACAACATTTTGGTCAAGCCCTTTGTTTTCTAACAATTCTCTAAAGTATCAGGAATGCTAATCTTTGGCTCTCAAGAGAGGAGTAGCCTTAGAGGAGTTTCGGCAGGAACCTGCGGCAGAGGAGGGATAATCCTTCTTCTATACTGAACTATACTGAGAGTAGGCATTTCTTTTCCTCCCTGGGGCAAGTGGAAGCTGATAGCCACAGGACTGATTACCCTTGAGATAGGGACTGGACCCATAAAACATGGTGTCAGCTTCCTGGACTCCACATGCAGAGGAAGGTCTTGTGTGGATAAATAGACAAGTTGTCCTGTGGTATAACAGGGTGCCGGGGAGCAGCGTTGGGTGGTGGCCTGCTGGTAGAGAGCTTAGACCGGTGCATTCCTGTTTTGGATAAAGGGGCAGTTTATACCCCTGGGAGCACTGGAAGGGAGAGAGGGTATGGAGGGCATACTTGATCCAGGAAAAGGTTTATTTTTTAAAATTGTTTGTGTTGTGCTTGGCCATTGGTTAAATGGTGGAATCCCCATGACAGACTGACCTTGGTTCCTTGGAGACTGCACAACAGGTAAATTGTGGCTCCTGGTCTGTTGTTTCTCTGGAATGAGGTGAACAGTCTAAGAAAATTGGTCAGTGAGGATGACATTGTGATCATGAGATGCAGGCAATCCAGTAATGAAGTCCATGTGAGACCAGATCAACGTGGGGCTGGCAGAGACTGAATAAATCCTGGCCAGGCTTGATGTCAGCCCTTGTGCTGTGAACAGGTTGTACAGGCAGTGATGAACTCCTTGGTATCCTCCCTTATAAAAGGCCACCAAAAATGCTGATGCAGCAGGCTAGGGCTTCCCCCCAGACCTCAGGATGACAAGCCAGGCTTAGCTTTGTTTGAGCCTGTGCAGTATGAATGAGAAAATTCAAAGTGGTTAAAAAAAGAGCCAACCTGGCCAGCCTGGAATTTAGTTGCTTGGCTGAATGGATGTACTCCTAGTTCTTGTGATCAGTCCAGACTAAAAACAGTTTCCACTCGTCTACAGCTAGTTTCACTGCCAGAAACTCCTGATTTCCGGGGATAGAAGAAAGTGCATGGATTGATCTTCTGGTCCTCTGCCAATCAATGCAAGAGTACGCCTGTGAGGTATCCACCTCCACAATGAAACTACGGGTGGTGTCTGGGAAGACAAGACCATTGGAAGGGATGCCTTGGAAGGTGAGTGTGGTCACTGCCACCGAGGTGTAGTTGATGAGCCATCAAACCAGGAACAGAATAGCTGTGGAACTGTTTTGCCTTGTCTCTGCTCATACTCATATGAATCTGAGTTTCCCAGCTGAGAAAAGCTCCTTTGTAGACAACACAAATATTCCATTGTGTTAAATGTTTAAGCGCTTCTTTGCTCTGTGCCAGATACTTCAAATCACCCTTCATTGTGTATGTCCTCTGCCCCAGTTGAATAATTTTAAGTACTTCTTTGTTCTAATTTCTACTTTATTAAATATCAAAAGACAGCCGTTTGTTGTAACTTACTTATTTGTTTGATTCCTCACCGGAAACATAAAAGTTCTACCACATGTATAAGGTGGTACGAGTTTCTGAAATTGAGCTTAGAAAAGATGGTGGCTTCTTGCAAAACTTCACAAGCAGAGGAGATAAGTGGAAAAGCATTCCAGCTATCGTAATTGACGCATGGTCACAGGGACTTATCTGTTTTCTCCACAAAGAAAAAGATCCCTTCCACCAGCGCCTTGTAGATCTCCTGTTGCATGGCCCTGATTTCTGGTACTGAGAAGGTGTGGATTAAAGTCTTAGAGGATGCTAACTGTGTAATCCTGTACAGAGCCTTCCACCAAGAGCAAGAATCTCCAGCTCACCAGCCCCTTCTGGTTGACTAGTGATCCCTGTCATTTTGTGGACCAGCCGAGACAAAATGGCAGTCTTGGCCGCAGGACAGGCACTGGATTGCTCTGCAGTTGGCGCAGTCTTTCCTCCATGGAGAGCCAAGCCTGGCCCAGCTGCAGAGGCTATGGGGAACCACTAAAGGCACACTGGCCTGCGGAGGCAAGGATTGCCAGAGGTGGTACGGAGAGTATGGAGATGGTAGACCAGGATCTCTCTCTCCTCCATTCCCAGAGACACCTGTTGATGCGCATGGTAAAGGCTACCAGGGAGTGAAGATCAACTGATCTTTGATACAGTCGGAGAGCCAATGGTAAAACGCATCTAGGAGAGAGAGGTATTTTTAGTTGGTCTCTGCCATGATAGTGAAGACTGGGAAAGTCCAATTTGTCATGATCCCTATCATATTTGCACTCTGTCTAGTCTGTTTGATTCCTGTCTAGTCTATTGTCAATTTTTTGCCTTGTCTGCTGTTTGTTTCTGTCTTGGGTTTCACTCCTGTATGTTATTGTGTATTTATTATTGTTCAGTCTGCCTGTTTCCTTCTCCGTGTTCTGTCTAGTTTAGTTCTAGTCTTCCTTTGGCCCATTATTATGGGATTCTTCGTTTTCTGGTTTGGGTTCTGTAGTTTCTGTAACTCGTTTTTGGTTATTTTGCATTTGTTCCATGTTTTGTGTCAGTCGTTTTTCCAGTTAGGTTCTGTCTCTGTCCCCTGAACTTGCTTTTTTCTGTCTCTGCCTTGATTACCCTCATGTGTCTCAGTTCTGTCTAATTACCCTGCCTGCCTGGCATGTGTTGTGCTCTGTCAGTATTTAAACCCTCAGTACTGTTTGGTCTTTGTTGTGTTGTCTTGAGTATTCTGCCTGCGCCCTTATCTCTTGTTTTTTGGATTCTCTGCTGACCCTTTGGATTATCCTTTGTTTGGATCTACCTTTTTTTGGACTGTTGCCTGCTGTGCTCCAAGTAAGCCTGTTTGAGTTTTAATTCTACTAAATATCCTGTAGAACTGCATCCTCGTTGCCGGTTTCTGCATTTTGGGTCCACAGCTCTGTTTCCTGCCACTGCACTCAGCCATCCTTGACACAATAGGTAAGCAGCTTCACATTTATTTTAGCTGTTGTAAGAAAGAGCTGCAACATTATAATAGATAGAAAACATGCAGCCAGCGTTGTGTGGTCTCACATAATAACAGTACTGTTGTAGTGTTGCATCGTTAAGCTCAGTGTTATCGTACTAGCTCAGAGTCCGGATGTTGTGTTGAGGGTGCGAATGTGGTTAAAACCAGATGAAGGAGTGAAGTGAAGACATGAAAAGCAGAAGTTAGTCAGAGAAAAATTTTCACACTCATGCTGTGGTTCAGCTGTTCAAACACGTTCTCATGGTTTTAATATCTATTCAGATCATAATATCAATAACTGCAGTACATACAATATATGTATATACAACTAATATTAGAGCTGCTGGCATCAATGATATCAGCTCAGTTAGATCACAGCATGTTGTCTTTGCTCTCACTGATCACTCTGTTCCTGTTTTTATCATTTTCCAACCGTAAAGATTTTTATGTATAAGGTTTTCAGTCAGAGCTTTTCATCATTTTGCTCTTTGTTTCTGACTCATTCTGAATTCCTACATGTTTTTAATCAAACAGCTGCAGCAGATGGAGGCAGTTTGTCCACACAGTCTATGGCAGAACTGTGCTGAAGTGATCCATTTCTTTTCTCCAGAGAGCGAAGATTTTGAACATGGTGGCAGCGCGAACCTGCTGCTGCAGGTGAACCAGTCTGAACTTTGACCTTATGTCAACCATGCAGAAAGAACTAGTCTGGGTCCAGGTAGAGTACTGAGAGGCGAAACGAGATAATAAACCAGTGTTATTTTCTGCCTGTTGATGGATGTCAGGGCGCTGCTGGTGTGTTGACATCATGTTTAAATTCAGTTTGATTCCAACAACATCAAACACAGTTAGAGTCTCACCATTCTCTCTGACCTTTGACCTTTGAAATGAACCAATCAGAACACTGTCCCTTTTTTGATGTAGACAGTTGACTCAAGTGGTCAGCAGTCACCGAACATGTGACCCTTTCTACTGTGGTAATTGGTTGGCGGCGATGAGAGCGGGGCTACCTGATTAAGCGCAGAGCAGCTTAAACCTCCAGCACGTACATTTTCACATATGAGGAATTTGCCTTGGTATATATTGGTGCTCAACAGTACACATGAACATAAATATATAAATATAATATATAAATATAAATATAAATATCGAAAAAGTAAACAGATTAAAAATGTCACCAGTGCTGAAAGATGTTTTCCCAGCTTCACATGTTGCTTCCTGTCCGACAAAAAGTCTGTGATCCACCTGCGAGTGGATTAAGGCATGCTCAGATGAGAGAGCTTTACCTGCAGCAGAGTTAGGATGATGGTGTTGAAGGCAGAGCTGAAATCCAAAAACAGGATCCTGGTGTAGGTTCCTAGTGAGTCCAAGTGCTGGAGGAAGAAGTGAAAGGCCATGTTTACTGCAGCGTCTATAGATCTGTAGGCTCTGTTGGTGAACTGCAAGGGGTCCAGGAGTGGGTCTGTAGTGGACTTGAGGTGGGACAACACAAGGCTCTCATAAGACTTCATTGGATGTATCGGTTGTCATTTAGTCCTGTGGTCCTTGGTTTTTAGTGGACAGGGATGATGGTGGAGGCTTTAAAGCAGACTGGCACATGGCGTGTCTCCAGTGAGGTGTTAAAGATGTCCGTGAAAAATAAATATAAAAGGAAAATCATCGGTAAAACAAGAGGATCTCAGATATATGACACAAAATAGTGTAGAAGTAAAAATATAGGAATATAATATAGTACAAAATGATACATTATATACATCAATCAGCCATAACCTTATGACCAGGTGAAGTTAATACCACTGATTATCTGGCTACCATGGTACCATGTCAGTCGTTGGGATATATTAGACAGCAGGTAAACACTGTGTCCTCACAGTTGATGTGTTAGAAGCAGGAAAAATGGATAGCTGTAATGATTTCAGCAACTTTGACAAGGGCCAAACTGTGATGGCTAAGACAACTGGGTCAGAGCATTTTCAGAATGGTCAATACCATCATAAGCGGCCCAAGTAAGGTAAAGCGGTGAACTGGACAAAGGATTATGTATGGCCATAGCTCACTGATGTGCGTGTGGAGTGAAGGCTGTCCCGTATGGTCCAACAGACAAGCTACTGAAGGTCAAAATACTGAAAAAGTTGATGCTGGTTCTGATTGAAAGGTGTCAGAACACACAGAGCATACACAGTGGAGGCGGCAAAAGGCAGACCTACATTATGACCAGTTATTGTTATTGCTGACAAAATATATTTAAAAAAAATACTGTGGTAGGCATGTGTACGTGTAAGTTAAAAATAAGTTTGTGAAAAGCGCTATACAAATTCAATTCATTATTATTAATAAACTTTAATGTATCGCCAATGGACAGGATAGAACAGGATTTTAAATATGCAGGGCACTGATAAACATATACACTCCAATAGTTGAAAAGCTTGTAAACAGGGGTATAAATATATTTATATGTATATTTATACTGTGATGTACAAACGGTAATAATGACAGGAGAAAGCAGCATTATTGTCTCAGTATGGAGTCAGGCCACCACGAGCTTTCAGAACAGCTTCAGATCTTTTTAGACTCAGAAAATCTGTTTCTTTCACTCTTTTCTCTTCTATCTCAAAGTGTTAGTTTCGGGACACAGCCTTTGTATGTTTTGTTTTTTAAGCTTTAAGCTAAATAAAACTTGGTAGATCATTTGATCTATTGAAAGGTTGATGATTCTCTGACCCAGATCCTTTTAGTTTAGTAACTAATCTTTGTCCCTCAAGAGAGGGAGTAGCAGCACAGGTGTGAAGGGAAGGAGGATGAGGCAGAAGAGAAACCTAGTGTGAGGGGTAAGCCCTCTTCTGTCTTGTGATTCTCTATCCGATAATTATCTAGGACTTGTGAGACCTTGTAACACACAGTGATGTAAATATTGCCTTGTGGTTAAAGACACTACCGGAGGCATTCATTCATTCAGAAGTTGATCCTGTTCCAGTTGGCAAGCTGTCTGAGCCAATGATGGATAGCAAGTGAGGGAAGGTGGGAAGTTGAGGTGGCGAGGTGGACTCTGGAGTTCCCCTGGTAAGGCAGGCTGATTGCTGGAACCTGATGACAGGGATTGATGACATGTAAGTCTGATGAGAGATGGAGTGGCCTTAAACCCCTGTGTTGGCTGCTTGATGGACGACTGGGGTTATGTGTTTCCAAGTTTACTCTTCTTGGTATTGGGATTACTGTATTAGACTGTTTTATTGCATCCTCTACTGATTGTTAGCAGATGCCCTCATCATTGGCATAATTTTCGGTCTCTCATCAGTCTTCGCTGAACTTGACTGTGAAAGGCACGTTAATGTGAAGATAGATGACTTTTTATAATTTTGCTCTCTTTGGACTTAAAACAGGATTTTTTACACCTCAGTATAAGACGTGCCAGTGTCTAGTTGATTGTGCACCAGAACATAACACAATATAGTTGGGACATACCCAGTGAACCTGAACGGATCCTAGCTGTGTGTTTTCAGTTGTTTTAATGTAGACGAAGATCAACTCCAAAACGCAGCGGAAACACTGGTGTGGACAGAGATCGTATTCGTTTTAATTCTCCGTTTGTAAACTAAAACGGAGTAGTGTGGATAAGGCCTTAGTTTCTGGAGCTGCATGGCAGGGGTGTTGATGACCCTATGTTGTGTGTCCTCTATGATGTATAGTGCTGTTGCTGAAAACATTTAAACCCGGCCTGCTAGCCAGAAGCCTTCATCTTGGTTGGCTTGCCCCCAGCCTTCACCCCATCAGCTAGCAATCAGCCTGCACTCCAGTTGATCATGCTTTAGGATTGTGAGCCTGCTGGCTGTTCCTGATTTGGCAACCCCAACCCCAAAAGTCTATGAGCCTATGAACTGTTCAAGTGGCTTTCCTGAGTCCCTGCAATCTAGCATCATTGACTCTCCGCTGCCCTCGTCCTCACCACAGCTCAATGCTGTTGGGGTCCTCCTGCCTAGCGTCCCAGTGACTTTGCAGCCCAGAGCTGTGGAATTCCTGCTGCCTGGCTCCCCAGAAACTGAGCAGCCCAGCACTTGCCAGTTCCTCAGAGATTCAGCTGTTTTGCTCCCCAGAGACCCGGCTGATCAGTGATCCATAGATGTTGTTAGCCAGTTCCACTGAGATTCAGCTGATCAACGCTCCAAAGACTTTGTTGTACAGCTCCCCAGAGACTCAGCTGGCCAGATGAGGGTTTCCGCCTTCATCACCTATCTCCTTTCGGTCGTCCTCCAGACCTGATTTGCCCTTCAGTCTTGCCTCCTGGTTGCCCATCTGTTCTGCCTCCAGGCTGCCTGCCTTGTCTCCAGTGTCACGACCTTGGGTTTCAGTAATGTAAATGTAAATGTAAATGTACGTCAGTGTAGTGTTTTTCTGTTATTTTGTTTATTGTCCTTTCTGTTTTACCCATTGCCTCTGTGATCTTGTTTAGGGGTTTATGTTTATTAGCGTAGTTTAGTATTTTGTTAATTTGCATGTTTAAGTTAGTAAGTATCGGTCTTGTCTCTTATCTCAGTTCTTAGTCTTGCATTTTAGCTATTTGCCTCAGTTCTTAGTCCTGTGTCTTAGTTCTTAGTCATGTGCCTTAGTTCATGTTCTAGAGTTACTCCTGGTCTGTGTACTTCTGGGTTTTATTATTTTGGTCTTGTCTACGTTGTGTTCTGTTTCATCCTAGTCCCTGTGTGTTTCTCTGTTTGGTTGTTGTTAGTTTCTGTCTGCTCCCCCTGTGATCACTATGCCCTGTCTGTTCTCTCCTTGTGTCTGTGTCTTAGTCCTTAGTTCTATGTCTCTATGTTAGTGTAGACCTGCTTCCTGTTTGGATTTTGCTGTTTAGTTTGGACTTTGGACTGCTACACCAAGTGTAAGCCATTGAGTTTCTGTTGGACTGTATTAAAATATCATCAACTGAACCTCCTTTGTTCTGGTGTCTGCATTTTGGGTCCACATCTCTACCTCCTGCCACTTCACTCAGCCTTTCTGACATCCAGTTCAGCTTCATTAATGCCTCCAGGCTGTCGCCTGAGTTCTATGAGCTCCTTCCCTGTCCAGGTCACTGGCCATCCACCTTTGAGCACCTGCTCATTTCTTCAGCTCACTCCACACTTGTCCTTGAATCCATTTTTTGGAACTTACTCCACCGACCTGATTTTTCATGGACTTTCTGTGACTTTACTGACTTCCGTCGGCGGGGGTATTGGTTGGTATGTGGTTGTGATTTAGATTTTTGTAAATTCCTATTTTATTGTGTTAAATTGGTCCTCATGGGTATTGTTTTCACCTGTATCTCGTTATCTCCATCTTTTGTTGTCTGTCTAGCCTTCCAGTGATATCTTTAGTGTTTCTCTGAGTTATTTCCCCTATGGCTGGTTTCATAGACTTCCTTTCTGAGTTTTGGACTTGGATTATTTGCCTTACTGGATTTGTTTGCCTCAGTTCTGGAGTGCTTAACTGGTTTCTTAACCCTTACCTACCTCAGTTACCATAAGCTTGTACCCTTTGGTTTGCTTTTCACTATAATTAAGTATACTGAACCTGCTCTGCCCGGGTCCAAAACCTCCTGTACCTGATTCATTGGAGAGCAGCTAAAACTGAACCTCCAGTTCCTGTTGAGGAGGATTTTTAGCTTCATACACGACACTGCATCCCATTAAAACAGGTAGCCCCGCCCTCGCTTTCGAGCACCAATCATGAGCAGCAGGGTGGCATGCAGCGCTGACTGTGTTAAAAGGGAAGTGAAGCTGAAGGCGTCACTCTGCTGTTCAGACTGACTGACAGTCGACATCCAGACAACATGAAGGCTTCATCTGTGTCTCTGCTGCTCGGTGAGTCCAACACATCCATCCATCCATCCATCCATCCATCCATCACAGCTCCAACACATACTTCAGTGTCTGCACTCATACAGAGGAAAAAGAAGACGAAACTATTCCTCTTTAATAGAAGTGATAGAAAAAGCTTTTTGCTGAACGCTGCAGTCACATGGTTCATTTCTTCCACCATCAAGAAGCTTTCTGTGTTTTGATCAGTTTGTTTGACAGGGAACAGGCTCACTGATCAGCAGCTGATAACAACTTCCAATGACTTTCACTGAATTTCTGTCCTCCCTGTTAAAAAGATATTTCATAATTCATACAACATAATAAATATGCACATGATGTTACTGTGCAGCAATAAATAATGCTATGTGCCAACACATGCTAGTTAGCTACAATCCAAACTAAATAAATAAAAACAACATGCAAAGAAAGGAAAAGCCGAGGATGAAGACAGATAATTAATGAGGTTAAGGTGGAATCAAGGATATTCAGTACGTACAGCCTCGTCTCATCAGGCCTTAATGTTCAACTTCAACTCCTTTATTGTCAGATGCTCAACAATTACGGTGAAGCAGTCGTCTGCAATGAAATTCTTAATTCTCAGGCTCCTCAAACAATGCTCACACTAAGTGTAGAAGGAAAATTGCAAGTAAAATGAAAGAATCTGAGACATAAAATAGTGCTGAAGTTAAAATATAGGAATAGAATATTTTCAGAAATTAAATATAATATGCAAAGATCAACCATAACATTATGACCACTGACAGGTGAAGAGAGTAACACTGATTATCTCGTTATCATAGCACCAAACCAAATGGTCAAGCGTAGCGATTTGAGTGACTTTGACAAGGGCCTAACTGTGATGGCTAGACGACTGGATCAGAACGTCTCCAAAATGGTCTGCAGTGGTCATTACCTATCAAAAGTGGTCTAAGGAAGGTAAGGTGGTGAACCAGCGACAGGGTAATGGGTGGCCAAGGCTTATTGATGCTTGTGGGGAGTGAAGGCTGGCCGATGTGGTCCGATTCAACAGACGAGTTACTGTAGGTCAAACTGCTGAATGCTGAAACTGGTTCTGATAGAAAGCGCTGTTGAGAGCTCAACCAGCAGTCTTATGGTCTGTGAGATGAAGCTGTCCCTGACTCTATTGCTGCAGGTAATAATATAATAATAATCCTTATTTGTAGAGCACTTTTCAAAAACAAGTTACAAAGTGCTTTAACAAGTGTAAAGAATAATACAAAAAAAAGATAAGAGCATGAAAATTTAATATAAAATTAGTAAAAAACAATAAAATAAAAGGGATAAAATAAAGTCAAATAAGATCGGGAAAAGCTCTCCTATAAAAGTATGTTTTAAGAAGGGACTTAAAAGAGTTCACTGACTCAGCCGACCTGATTTCCTCGGGCAGGCTGTTCCAGAGCCTCGGGGCCCTGACAGCAAACGCTCTGTCCCCTTTAGTTTTCAGTCGAGACTCTGGAACAGACAACAGACCTCTGCCCGAGGATCTCAAGGTACGTGCTGGTGCGTATGGGACTAAAAGGT
>NC_060151.1:33114687-33116930 GCF_021292245.1 Micropterus dolomieu
GCGACAGGGTAATGGGTGGCCAAGGCTTATTGATGCTTGTGGGGAGTGAAGGCTGGCCGATGTGGTCCGATTCAACAGACGAGTTACTGTAGGTCAAACTGCTGAATGCTGAAACTGGTTCTGATAGAAAGCGCTGTTGAGAGCTCAACCAGCAGTCTTATGGTCTGTGAGATGAAGCTGTCCCTGACTCTATTGCTGCAGGTAGGGGTGTGGCACAAAGTTCTGGTCCTTTACATAGGCATTCTGTATGGGACTTTCCCAGCATCAACGGCTATTCATAGTATCTCTATGGGCCCTCCTCACATGAGGGCCATGCATAATTAGTCCCCTTTCCCCTCGTTGGCCTTCTTCCTGCACTGCTGGGTGTAGAGGTCCTTCATGGATGAACGGGTCCCGTTCATGGATGTGCTGAGCAGTTTTCACCACCCTCTGGTGGTCGAGGACAGCTGCCTTAGACAGCTTGTAGCTGTGATCAGAGGTGTTTTTAGAACCACTGAAGTTCTTCTTTTCACACAGGAAAGCTCAGCTGAGACATTCTGATCTTATCTGGCTTTCATGTGTCACTTCCTCTCTAACTGTGACATTTCCATGGTTATTAATGTGGACACTGAGTTTCACCAAACCTGATGAAGAATCAGAAAAACATTGACATCACTGAGAGAATCAAACTGCTGATTCCTGAAACACTGAATACTGGAGACACCAATTCCAGTCAGGTTTCCCTCACACTTCTCTCTTTATTATTTCTGATCAGACTTCAGTCCCCTGAGATTACATCTGTCATTCTGGTTAGTGTTTACGTTTCACTCCAGGCCAACGGGCAGGAGACACAACGCCGACCAGATACTGAGTGCATCTTTAAAGAGGTATTCTGCTCATTTTCAGGTTCAAAATCTTATTTAGAGGTTGTACCAGAACAGGTTTACATGGTTATATTTTTGTCATACTGCACATTGGTGCAGCTCCTCTTTTCAGGCTGTGTTGAAGGCTTCGTTTTAGCTATGGCATCTTGTCTCTAAATGATCTTTGTTGGGAGTTTCACATGCTCAGTTCCTAGTTAAGAACTACTAGCCAATCAGAAGCAGAGAAGGGTGGGCCAATGAGAAGCCTGTAAACACCGCTTCGTTTCAGCTGTACATGTTGCCGACCAGCTTGGCAACATAGACTTGGATTGGAACTCCCTTTGGGCTTTTTCACTTGGCAAACCTATTCCATGCACAAAAAAGATAAGATATAACTAAATGAAGGAGAGAGAAAAGCCTAAAAAGTATAATACTACCTCTTTAAAGAAACTCTGGGTCTGAAAAGTGAAGCCAGTGCTGAAGAGCCATAAAAGCTTCATTCTCTCCAGCAGCCAGCAGGGGGCGACTCCAGCAGCTGCAGAAAGAAGTGTGATTGTATAGAAGTCTATGAGAAAATGTTTCTGCTTCTCAGCTGATTTATTCCCTCAGTAAACACTTTCCTGGTGAGTTTATGGTCTCAGTCGCTAGTTTCAAGTCTTCTTCAACACAGCATGATGTTCATTTAGTAAATTATGGTCCCGTTTAGAGGAACAGAGACCAGGAAGCAGGGGAGGCTTTAGGGCGGGGCTACCTTGTGAACTTGTTTTTTGGGTGCTGTTTCACTTCATGAAAGTTAACTGCAACATTTTAGTCCTAAAAACGTCTTGTTCAGCATTCAGTTGTACTAAAAGATTTTCCTGTAGGTAAATTTAGTTTAGAGCCTGTTTTTCGCTAGCCAAAATTAGAATCACAGTTAATATGACAGTTAACGTTAACTAGGGATGCACCTTGCTAGCCAAGCTAGCTAGCTCCACCCTCTCATCCAAATATTCCCCTTCTGGTTCCAAAAAACCAAGATGCCAAACTCAAGGCTTCAAAATGGTAGTCCACAAACCAACGGGTGATGTCACCGTGGCTACGTCCACTTCTTTTATACAGGCTATGACTGAAACAACAATTTACAATTAGTCAAATAATTAAAATGGAGAATAAAAAAAAAAAAAAACGTTCGCTTCTTATTTTATTCTTGAATTCAGACCGTTCATTGAATAAATTAAAAGTTTTAATACCTCATTTCACTGGCCACTATAATGACCCCTGACCTTCAGTGGCCCCTGACCTTCAGTGACCCCTGACCAGTGACCCCTGACCTTCAGTGACCCCTGACCTTCAGTGACCTCTGACCTTCAGTGACCCCTGTCTTCCTGTTGCAGGTGTGTCTGTGCTGCTGCTGTCTGGACT
>NC_060151.1:33116950-33117753 GCF_021292245.1 Micropterus dolomieu
TTTGTATTTTCATCCTGTCGACCATGTGACGTTTGTCCTCCCAGGTCAAAATCCACCCGGGCTGTTTTCACTGTTTATGAAGCAGGAAGGAAAAATTATCACCCAAATCTGTGTTACACCTTTTTAGACAACTTTATTCCAACGTCTGACCTTCAGTGACCCCTGACCTTCAGTGACCTCTGACCTTCAGTGACCCCTGACCTTCAGTGACCCCTGACCTTCAGTGACCCCTGTCTTCCTGTTGCAGGTGTGTCTGTGCTGCTGCTGTCTGGACTGACTGATTCTGCAGGTGAGCTGATGGAAGAGAAAACAATCACTGACTCTCTCTCTGTTGAAGATGGACAGATGGTTCTGGTCTGATGGACTAACTCTGTTTTCTTCTTCTTCAGATTCTCAGGTTATTCTGGAGATTTATGCACTTCCTGTGGTGGCAGGAAATGATGTCACTCTGCACTGTAGAAGCAAAGATCAGGTCGCACTCGAAGCCTTTTTCATCAGGGATGGTTCTAAACTTGGATCTGGACCTGAAGGACAGTTTACCATCAGGAACATCAGTCAGTCTGATGAAGGTCTCTACTGGTGTTATTTTGATCAGACTGCTGAATCTCCTCGGAGATGGCTGAGTGTCACAGGTCAGGACACTGACATCACTTCCTGTTTATACTGTGTGTGTTAGCGGTAGGAGAGGTGGTGGTTATGGCAGCGTGAAGTCTGCCTCCTGTATGAGGTCAGGATCTAACTGTCTGTTTATGACTCTGGGGCCTCATTTATTAAACTTTACGTAGGATTAAAGTCAGACGTTT
>NC_060151.1:33117773-33120983 GCF_021292245.1 Micropterus dolomieu
CTTCTTCAACACAGCATGATGTTCATTTAGTAAATTATGGTCCCGTTTAGAGGAACAGAGACCAGGAAGCAGGGGAGGCTTTAGGGCGGGGCTACCTTGTGAACTTGTTTTTTGGGTGCTGTTTCACTTCATGAAAGTTAACTGCAACATTTTAGTCCTAAAAACGTCTTGTTCAGCATTCAGTTGTACTAAAAGATTTTCCTGTAGGTAAATTTAGTTTAGAGCCTGTTTTTCGCTAGCCAAAATTAGAATCACCGTTAATATGACCGTTAACGTTAACTAGGGATGCACCTTGCTAGCCAAGCTAGCTAGCTCCACCCTCTCATCCCAAGATGCCAAACTCAAGGCTTCAAAATGGTAGTCCACAAACCAACGGGTGATGTCACCGTGGCTACGTCCACTTCTTTTATACAGGCTATGACTGAAACAACAATTTACAATTAGTCAAATAATTAAAATGAAAAAGATCAACCGTTCACTTGTTATTTTATTCTTGAATTCAGACCGTTCATTGAATAAATTAAAAGTTTTAATACCTCATTTCACTGGCCACTATAATGACCTCTGACCTTAAGTGACCTCTGACCTTCAGTGACCCCTGACCTTCAGTGACCCCTGTCTTCCTGTTGCAGGTGTGTCTGTGCTGCTGCTGTCTGGACTGACTGATTCTGCAGGTGAGCTGATGGAGGAGAAAACAATCACTGACTCTCTCTCTGTTGAAGATGGACAGATGGTTCTGGTCTGATGGACTAACTCTGTTTTCTTCTTCTTCAGATTCTCAGGTTATTCTGGAGATTCCTGAACTTCCTGTGGTGGCAGGAAGTGATGTCACTCTGCGCTGTAGAACCAAAGATCAGGTCGCACTTGAAGCCTTTTTCATCAGGAATGGTTCTAAACTTGGATCTGGACCTGAAGGACAGTTTACCATCAGGAACATCAGTCAGTCTGATGAAGGTCTCTACTGGTGTTATTTTGATCAGACTGAAGAATCTCCTCGGAGACGGCTGAGTGTCAGAGGTCAGGATGTAACTGTCTGTAAATAACTCTGGTCTGACAGGTCTAACTTTGAATATGGTTCTGGTCTGATGGACTAACTCTGTTTTCTTCTTCTTCAGATTCTCAGGTTATTCTGGAGATTCCTGCACTTCCTGTGGTGGCAGGAAATGATGTCATTCTGCGCTGTAGAACCAAAGATCAGGTCGCACTCGAAGCCTTTTTCATCATTGATGGTTCTAAACTTGGATCTGATCTTGAAGGACAGTTTACCATCAGGAACATCAGTCAGTCTGATGAAGGTCTCTACTGGTGTTATTTTGATCAGACTGAAGAATCTCCTCGGAGATGGCTGAGTGTCAGAGGTCAGGACACTGACATCACTTAATAATAAAACATATGAACTAAGTGTGCTTCTCAATTCCCTTATTTGTCAAATCCTCATTCCTCGCTTGAACCTGAGTTTCGCTCCTTGCAGACCATCCCAAAGCTCTTATTTGGGCACGAGGATTCAGGATACACAAGTGCATCCTTCGCAGAAGTCTTTTACTGACCGACACGCCCCCTTATTGGATTAGTTGTTACTGATTGGACGCTGCAGCAGCACAAACTGATCTGATACAACATAAAATGAGTTTCATACCAATTGAAGACAGATAACAGATAAAAAGTGTATCAAAGTTTTATATTTTATTCACTGTGTAGTTAAAATCTGTGATCAATGTAGGGCTGAACAACTAAAGGAGCACAAACAACTTTCTGCATTTAGTAAAACAGATGACTCTGTTGTTTCTCCCATTAACCTTTATTATAGAGACATGTGCAGTCAGAGAAAATGTCAGAGAGATTTGGAGAGTCTGTCAGTCAGCAAGAAACACTGTTTCCATCATTTATCGTTATTTCCATTCAGTCACATGAGGCTGATCATTCCTGACTGTTTAGTCCAAATAGACGACAGTAAAACGTAGTAAACTAGTCGTACTAAACAAGTCACTAAATTGCACCAAAGTCTCTGAAGAAGTAAGAAAAGGAAAAGAAACCTGCACATGCAGCTGATCTCAGATAACATCTGATGAAAGCAGCCAGCGGGTCCGTGAGTAAAATCAGCTGATGTAATGTATGAATGAAAGCGTCATCATTTCAATTTCCCCTGAAACATTTTGCCTAATAAATCAAAGGACAACATGATCAAATTTCAATAATTAGTCAATGATTAATCACAATCAGAATATCACTACGTACAGCGATAACTGTGAGACTTTATTGGTATCAGCATACGTGTGCAGACACAAGCTCCATCAGAAGTCTCTCCAGCTGTTAAAGCTGCTCAGCCATCTTCAGAAACAGACGTCGCTTCACGTGACGCTTTGGAGGAAAGAACGTTTTATTTCTCGTTCCTGTGGGCGGGACTGAAACACAAGGAAATGACGCAAGTGAAGGACACTTGGGTGCAATTAAGATAATTGAGAAGCATCCTAACCTGCTGACCTGATAATAAAATGATCACAGTATTGATACACGTTCTATTGATTTCTCCTCCAGGTCCTACTGCCCCTTCAACTTCTACTTGTACATCCGCTCCTCCTTTTCCTTCTTCTTCTTCTTCTTCTTCCTCCTCCTCCTCCTCCTCCTCCTCCTCTCCTTTCTCCTCCCCAGCTTCCCCCCCTCTTTCTCCTCCACTTGGTGCAGCTGTGGGTTCTCTGGTTCTTCTGGTTCTTCTGGTTCTTCTGGTTCTGGTCCTGGTCGGAGTTCTGTTGCTCCGCAGGAATCAAACAGGTATGAAAGCTGTCAGACTCACCTGATGTGAACAGACTGGAACCAGACTGTGTCTGATCCAGTCAGCAGGTCTGTACTGAACTACAACTGGGACTGGTTGGACTCCTGTCCAATCAGTGACGTCCTCAGGACACCTGGGACCCGTCTGTCACACAGCTCCGTGAGAAATGCTCTCTGATCTCCATTTCCAATAACCTGACTGATCTGTGTTTGTTTCCTGCTGATCCAGATGCTGTCAGATCTGCTCAAAGGAAACACACTGCAGGTACACACACACCTGTTCTACACCTGAGCAGTGATGGTGAAGCATGAGTGAAGCAGCTGCTGCTTGATGTCTGAACTGAAACTCTGCTTCATCAACTGGACTTTTAATTTCCACTGGTGTTCAGTTTCAGGATGGAAATGTTCTCCTTACTTTAAACCTTCCTGACTTTGATTCTC
>NC_060151.1:33121083-33123714 GCF_021292245.1 Micropterus dolomieu
AACTCTGCTTCATCAACTGGACTTTTAATTTCCACTGGTGTTCAGTTTCAGGATGGAAATGTTCTCCTTACTTTAAACCTTCCTGACTTTGATTCTCTGACAAGTTTCTTTTCTCTACAGAGAGTTTGTTGATTTAGAGGCGGACAATATAATCTTAACTCAGTGTCCACTTAGAGCTTTTCCAGAGCTTTCAGCCACATCTCATGGTCTTCATCAGCTCATGGCGTTTGCTTGGTAGTTCTGGAGATGCTTCAGGTGTGGTCATGTGAGGTACAGACCCTCAGTCCCATGGTAACAGCTGCTTGTATATGGGGGGAGATGTGATGTACCTGTAGGTCACATGATGACACCTGAGCCAACTCCATTTACTGATGAACACCATGAGATGCTGCTGAAAGCTCAGTTAGATATTTTCCACTAACTGTTTATATATTTGAATACAAAGTTAACCTGCTGACCTCTGACCTTTAGTAAACCTTGTTCTCCTGTTGTAGGTCTGGCTGTGCTGACCGCTGCAGGTGAGCTGATGGAAGTCTGTCGGTCTGTCTGTTGACCTCTGACCTTTAGTGACCTCTGACCTTTAGTGACCTCTGACCTTTAGTGACCTCTGTCTACCTGTTGCAGGTGCGGCTGTGTTGCTGAGTGGACTGCTTGTTTCTGCAGGTGAGGTTGTGAAAAGTGAAAGATACAGAAAGAGTCGAACAGCAACAGAGGTTTAACCCTAATAATGATATCAGAATAAGATCAACTGGGACAAAACATTAACTAGAATGGACATTTCCTAAAGAAAATGCATGTGAGAGCTTGTAGCCGTTAGTGCTGTTCAATCCTGTGACACCTAAATCCACAGCCTTGGTCAGCAAATAAAGTTCCAGTTTACTGCATGTGGTTAACATGCCCTGAGTAGGATTTGAACCACTGGACTATTAAGATACACCATTAGAAGAAGGTTTTTACTTGCTTAATCTGATTTGGGTTAGTGAGATGAAATGCCTCCAATGCACCAATAGAATGCACTCGATGACCACAAACAGCTTCAACAGCAGTGTTGTGCTTGTAAATATACAAATTTAACACAAATCACTACAATTAGTAGGATAAGGAAGATGATTAGGGCCACATGTTAAATATTTATTTGACGTCCGAGTTTAATGTTAGAATTCCCATTTTTCACATGTGGCCCTAATCCTCTTCCATAGTACAAGCCATAGACAGTATATTACTGGACGAAGCCACCCCGCTGATTTGAATGGAAAGCAGTGAAGCCAGTTTTGGACCAATAAAATACTACTACAGGGCTACTTCCTTTTGGCATCAGTGTCTACTACGCATGATCGCGCAGCAAAACCGTGGTTTGATAACGTAGAGCAAAAGCAGAAACACCGTAATTCAAAAGTCTTCTGGCTAGATTCACACAGAGTTTATAATCCAAGCAATACGGTTACATATCTCATGTGCGACAGGATGTCACAGGGTTTAGACGCCATTTTTGGGCCTACATGGAACCGTCTTTGGTCGGCTTCACTGAACAAACTGAACATTGTGTTGGTAGTCATTATGGTCAAACACCACTCACCACTGTGAAAGATTGAAGCTGTGACTAATTAACACTCTCGCCCAAGCTGGGGATCAAACTAATTCAATTCAATTCAATTTTATTTATATAGCGCCAAATCACAACAACAGTTATCTCACAGCGCTTTTCATAAAAGAGCAGGTCTAGACCTTTTAAGAGGCAGAAACCATCGAGCAGAACCATGGCTCAGGGTGGGCAGCCATCTGCCTCCACCGGTTGGGGTGAAGGAGAGAGAGAGAGAGAGGGAGAGAGAGAGGGAGAGAGAGGGAGAGAGCGAGAGAGAGCAGGAGAGGAACAGAGAGAAAAAGAGAGGGATGTAAGGAGAGAGAGAGAGAGAGAGAGAGAGGAGGGAGGCAGCCTACACAATATCCACACAGAGGTACAGACAGTAAAGGTGATGTTGCTATAGACTAAATGAAAAATGGTACAGATATTTATAATAGTGTTAATGGTAACCATCGTAATGCTAATGATTATAATAACAATAATAACAATAAGACTAGCAACAATAGTCGTTGCAGCAGAGGGTGTCGAGCAGAAACACGGGGGCAGCAGGTGACCCGCAACCACAGATCCAGACTCCACAGCTCCAGAGCCAGAAAACCTGCAGGAAGTGATAGGAGAGAGGAGAGGGACGAGAAAGCACAAGACTACCAGAAGTAACAAATGCATGGACTAGTTTTTCTGCATTATTTTTAGACAGGATGTTCCTGATTTTCGCAATATTACGTAGGTGAAAAAAGGCGGTCCTTGAAATTTGCTTAATGTGAGACTTAAACGACATGTCCTGATCAAAGATAACTCCAAGATTCCTCACAGTGGTGCTGGAGGCCAGGGCGATGCCATCCAGGGAAACTATATCTTTAGATAATGCGTCACGGAGGTGCTTAGGCCCCAGAACAATAACTTCAGTTTTATCTGAGTTTAACATTAGAAAATTACAGGTCATCCAGGTTTTAACATCCTGAAGGCACATTTGAAGTTTAGCTAACTGATGAGTTTCATCTGGCTTGATCGATAGATATAGCTGAGTATCATCTGCATAACAATGAAAG
>NC_060151.1:33123814-33129806 GCF_021292245.1 Micropterus dolomieu
AATAAATATTTAGGTAAATATAAGTATGAGGACGGTATTAGCAGATACCCAAAACTGAATCATCTTCAAAGAGACTCTTACTTTGTTTCTGAGGGTCCAGGTTCATTACTGAAGTTCGGAGGTGACTGTCTGGAGCAGTCACTCACCGTGGACTGAAAGCTGGATCCTAAAGGCTCCGCTCTCCAACTGTGGAAATAAGAAATATTTTACATTCATAATTATACATGATGGGGGCATTTGGGAGTCTCTGGGGCGCATGGCCGGCGTTGTCGGGGTAGGTTTTGGTGCTCCTCCTTGGGGGTGCTTGACTGGGGGAGCTGGGCCCCGTCCAGGGTTCAGATCGGCCTTGGGGGCTGCTGGCACTGCCTGCACTCTGGGGAGGGATGCCTCTGGCTGGGCTGGGGGACAGTTGGCCTGGTTGTCCCGCGTTATCGCTCCCTGGCGGCAGGGAGCTTCCCGGCACGGCTTTCTGCTGTTCTTCCTTGGGGCGGGGTACAGCTTCCCCCGGGACATGCGGTCTGGGGTCCTTTGCGCTTTGGGGGGTCGCAGGGTGCCCTGGCTTCTGGGGGTGGGGGTCTCTGCGCGGGTTGATCTGGTTGCGGTTTGGTGGGCTGCGGTAGGATTGTGGGGCGATTATCGATGCATCTTGATGCATTGTGCTTCTTCCCTGTGCAGGGTCTCTGAATGGCTGCTGGGCATTTAGTTTGTGCATTGGAGTCCGGGGGAGGCATTTCCTCGTTGGCTTGGAGGGACCTGTTTGCGTCCCTGTTTTGCTTCGTTGGCCTCGGATCCGTGCTTCCCCATTTCTCTGTCGGTCAGTTGTTGGACTCCTCTGGATACTGAGGTATATAGTTAGTTTTCGGGATGTGCAGTGTGGGGCAGGGCAGGGCTGTGCTCCGGTTTGTTCTGGGTTTGTACCTGGAGTTCTCGGCCCTTGACGGGTGGGTGGGTTGGTGGTGGCATGCAGCTGAGCTAGTTGATTTTGCCTCGTTGCTGGTTTGGCTGGTGTTGCACGGCTGCCGGGGGGCGTGCTGTGCATGGGGGATGTCGGCTGGCCCTGGCGGCCTTAGTTTTTTCCGGCGGTTGGGGGGACGGCGGACTTTTATTGGCGGGTGCACGGTGACCTGTGTGGCACGTTTGCTGCCGGGCTGGGACTTGCTGCTGGTGTTTCTCTCCGCTGGCTGTCGCTGTCGTGTTGTTCTGTTTGCTCTCTCTCGTTTGCCCGACCTCGCACGCGGGATTCGCGGGGGGCTGCTGGGCATTGGGTGTCGCCGTGCTCGCGCAGTGTGCGCGTTGGGCTCGTCACTTGTGCATTGGTGTTGATGATTGCGTGGCATTTGGGCATTTTAGTTGTTCGCTGCGCGGTGGTGGGGTGCTGGGTGGGGGGGGGAGCACTGGTCTATGTTGTGTGCGCGCCGCGGTCGGTCCGGGGGCTGCTCTTCCGCGGGTTACGCTTTTTGCGTTCCGTCGGCATTACGTTGTCAACTGGCATTTGGGTCGGGGTCTTCTGCGTTTGCATCGCGGTGCATCTGGGAGTCTTTGTTTTTTTTTGATTGATTTATTCTTTTTCTTTCTTCCACCCCTATTGGCTACTGGGGTTCTTGCCTGCCTGTTACAGTTGTGGCGCCCCACTCTCACTAACAACTACATTCTTTAACAGGCTTATGCGCACACACATGTACACACACACACATACTGACACATTCACCCTCACGCACACAGACACAAACAAATTTAGGTTGTCCCTGGTAGAATTATTCCTGATGCTTTTCTTTCAGTTACTTATTTAAATTAATTATTATTCCAGCTCTCGTGGCTGTGTTGTGTTGCTTATTTAGTGTGTGTGACTGTTTCTTGTTTTCATTTTTCTCTTAGTTGTGTTACTTTGTCAGCTGTTTATTGCTGCTGCTCGGCTGGTTGTCTTTTACTATTATTATTATTTTTATTGTTTGTTTTTGTTTGTGTTTGCTGTTGTTTTTCTCTTCACCAAGCCCCCCCTCTCTGTTCTATTGCAGGTTTCATTGCTTTCTGCAATTGGCATTTCCCCATCTGTTGTCCCCACCCTCCATCCCCCTTCTCTTACAGGTGTTGTCCTTTCTCTGTGCTGTCTGTTTGTGCCCCCCCCATCCCCGTGTCTGCCCCCCTGTCCGGCCCGGTGACAAATCAATACATAATTAAATAAATAATAAAACAGACAAAGGAGTATATTAATACTCTCTTGTTAAAGTAAAATCTGTCTGGCACAATATGGTATCCAGGTCATCATACTCTATACCAGGCTGCTGGGCAGGACAGGTTAAAATAAAAAAAATAAATAATAATAATTATACATGACACAGGATTTGACAATAATGTATAGTTATTTCATCTCATCAGTTTCAGGAGTCCCATTCTGCCAGTTAGACTTTGATTCATAATACATCATTATTTAAGGTTTTCAACTTCATAATTTTGAACGAGGACTTTTTTTTTTGTTGTTTTTTTTTTTTAAATCAAGTCGCCCCTTAAAAATAAGGTTTGTCAGATTAAGTACACAGCTGTTATTTCAGTGTGACAGACACATATTTAATAAATATTTAGGTAAATATAAGTATGAGGACGGTATTAGCAGATACCCAAAACTGAATCATCTTCAAAGAGACTCTTACTTTGTTTCTGAGGGTCCAGGTTCATTACTGAAGTTCGGAGGTGACTGTCTGGAGCAGTCACTCACCGTGGACTGAAAGCTGGATACTGAAGGCTCCACTCTCCAACTGTGGAAATAAGAAATAAGGCAGTGCTGGAAAATATTGGTAGCCACAGACAATGTTGACACTTTGGGCCAAATTTGGACATTTTCACTTTAGTTGGCAGCGGTTTAGACAATAAAGGCTGTGTGATGTGTTATTTTAAGGGAACCAAAAATTTACACTGTTATACAAGCTGTACATTCACTACTTTAGCAAAGCTTGTAGCAAAGTGTCATTTCTACTCACTATATAGGATAGTGACATATTAACGTCCACTGCTCACATTTAAGACATGATATAACGGTATTATAGTAGTATAATAATTACAATATAGTATAATTATGACAGTTTCAGTTAAGAGCAGTGATATTTTTAGCTACTCACACATTCAGTCGGTCCACTGTTGTCTGCCAAACATTTTTTTTTGCCATTTTATTACTATGCCTGTGTTACTTTTTTTTTATTGTTTATTTTTTTTAACATGTTATGAACTTTTATTCCATGTAAACCTACTCGCTGTTGCTCACTGTGTGTAAAGTATGGTGCACATGTCTTCTTCTCCATGAAACCTAATAACCAAAACCTGTGTGCTACCATATTGCCAAAATGTAGGCTACCTGTGGTATTTTAATGCAGGCTAATAAAAATTATGCAAAAGAACAGAAGAAGAAACCAAAGAAGAATAGATAAGAAAATGAAATAACAAAAAAAACCACATTGGTTTCTAATCAGAGTGACTGCTGACTGAACAGATAAGGCACTAAGATTAACTAAGCCTGGCTGTTGGCCTGGTCTGGAGCAGGCTAGCTGCAGAGAATAAATCAACATGGAAACTTATGTGCTACTTCTTTCGTGAAACTGAGTCATAGCTTAATTCAGCGAGGAAAACTAGAAAATCCCGGGTTTGATCCACTATCTTGGTTTTGTGAAACAGCCCTCAGATTTTCAGTATGTGGATCAAGTAGGTCAAATAAGGTTTGTCAGATTAAGTACACAGCTGTTATTTCAGTGTGAAAGATACATATTTAATCAACATTTAGGTAACTTTAAGTATCAGGTTGTAGTAGGTATCAGCAGATACCCAAATTCATAATGACTTGGATCAGGATCACGGCCAAAACCTTCATCAGGACTTCTTTGGTGACGGAATAAAAACTTTTTTAAACATCACATAATTACAAGAGAACAGTGTTGAAGTGCAGGTTATAACATTAAAAACTGAATCATCTTCAAACAGACTCTTACTTTGTTTCTGAGGGTCCAGGTTCTTTACTCAAGTCTGGAGGTTTTTCTATAGACCAGTCACTCTTCATAGACAGACCGGAGGATGTTGGAGACTCTGCACTGTTCCCCTCTTCCTTCAAATCACACATCTTCTCAAGTCTGACAGCTAAATCAGTAACACAGGAGACAAACACAAGAATTCTTTCAGTTAGCTAGCCTTGACCAAGTATTTCCTCTCTTCTCTGTTTCTACAGGCTATATACACTCCCTGTATTTCACTGTGTTTGTTAATAAAATATTGTGTTAATAAAGTTTTGGGGAAAAAAAACCTCTTTACTCTTTAGGTTACAAGTAAGCCCTGAGATGAACTCTTCCAATGAATCGTGAGGAAATGCCGTGGAAGGAACGGTCAACTTGATCGTGAACTTAATTCACGCACATTTTAAGCGTTGAAATGTTTTAATTGTCTGGGCTGTAACTACAAACCGCTAACAGACCATAATGTCATTTTACAATGTGGGCTTATCCTGTATACACCAGTGATGTAACATTTTCTACCTCTAACCAGCTACATTTTGGTGATATCTTTAGTTACTTTGCTGATATAGACTATTAATACAAAATAAAAATCAAGTGGTGAAAACTAACCAAGTTAATTTACTCATCTACTCATTTGTCTGACAGCTTTAGTTACTTTTCAGATTACAATGTTTCATCCCCTTCTGGTCCTGGGAAGGGGATGAACTACGTATCTCCCCATGTTTGAAATGTTGCTTTACGGGTTGAGAAACTTCTCCTTTTTCATTTAAATAAACTATTTAAACCCCTCTTGGATCAGCTGGAAAATGCATCTTCACAAAGCTGAAAACAGGACAGTGGCACTACAAACACTTGATGATCTAATCGACCATGATGCTTTGGTTTTGAGTGCAGGACATATTATAGCGGGAGTAGTTTTACTCTGTGGTATTAGTATTTTCACTAAAGTAAAGGATCTGAAAACTTCTACAACTGGCTACACAGCAGTATATGAAGTAATCAAGTAAATATAATGAAGTAAAATAATCCCCACCTTTACCAGCTGCAACATTAAAGTGATCAACATGCACATTAATGCATCACTAATTAGACTCTAGTATTCTGAAATGGGCCTTTCTGCATAGTCAGCACTTTTATTTGTAGTACTTTAATATATATTTTGATGCTAGTACTTTTGTCCTTGTACTCAATACAAAGAGTTTGACTGGAGGAGTATTTTAAACTGTGGTGCTGCTATTTGTAGTTGTTACAGATCTGTATACTTCCACTGCTGTGTATCCCTCCTCTGCAGCTCTTCCCGGGGTTCACGGTTTTTAAGGAAGTTTTTCTGATCTGAATCGAGGGTCTAAGCATAGAGGGTGGGGTCGGATGCTCAATCGCAAAGCCATATTTGTCCAAATTGTGATACTGGGCTATAAATAAAACTGACTTGATACTTTGTCTGACTGTTCGCGCACTGACAGGACCAACAAGCGATATCTGAGCGCCTACAGTCCACGATTAAACTAAACTAGACTTCTCTGTCAATAAAATAATGACGTCAAACTTACGCTGCCAGCTGCGTTACGGCCTTTCACATAGAAAACGATTTACGGTGGGTTCTGCGGGGTCGCCAGCAGTGCGCAACAACAAACCGGCGCAGCCCTCTGAAGATATTGGGCCAGCGACAGACCTGCTTCTTCATTTCTTCTTGTTTTTGCATTTTAGGGCTGTGGTAACCAGCATTCAGGTTCATTACCGCCACCTATTGTGTATGAAAATGATCTGTCCCTTTGACCAAACAAACAAAAACAACCCCCGCATTTCACTGAACACTAGATTATTTTGATCAGCCCAAATTTCCTTCACAATCTGGAAGACTCATTATAATCCAAGCTTCCTGATTTCGGTTCTGGAGAGTTTTGATAGTAAAAAATATCATATGTGAACTCAAGTCATTTTGAGGTATAATCAGAAATAATTTATTGATCCCCGAGGGGAAATTCTTTTGTCACAATTGC